>NW_028158884.1:0-1000 GCF_964263955.1 Coregonus lavaretus | reverse complement strand
GTCAGTAATGAGGGGATAACATGCAGGGTTACTGACTGACTGGGCTTCATCCTGGTCAGTAATGAGGGGATAACATGCAGGGTTACTGACTGACTGACTGGGCTTCATCCTGGTCAGTAATGAGGGGATAACATGCAGGGTTACTGACTGACTGGGCTTCATCCTGGTCAGTAATGAGGGGATAACATGCAGGGTTACTGACTGACTGACTGGGCTTCATCCTGGTCAGTAATGAGGGGATAACATGCAGGGTTACTGACTGACTGGGCTTCATCTGGTCAGTAATGAGGGGATAACATGCAGGGTTACTGACTGACTGGGCTTCATCCTGGTCAGTAATGAGGGGATAACATGCAGGGTTACTGACTGACTGACTGGGCTTCATCCTGGTCAGTAATGAGGGGATAACATGCAGGGTTACTGACTGACTGACGGCTTCATCCTGGTCAGTAATGAGGGGATAACATGCAGGGTTACTGACTGACTGGGCTTCATCCTGGTCAGTAATGAGGGGATAACATGCAGGGTTACTGACTGATGACTGGGCTTCATCCTGGTCAGTAATGAGGAGATAACATGCAGAGGTTACTGACCTGACTGGGCTTCATCCTGTCAGTAATGAGGGATAACATGCAGGGTTACTGACTGACTGACTGGGCTTCATCCTGGTCCGTAATGAGGGGATAACATGCAGGGTTACTGACTGACTGGGCTTCATCCTGGTCAGTAATGAGGGGATAACATGCAGGGTTACTGACTGACTGGGCTTCATCCTGGTCAGTAATGAGGGGATAACATGCAGGGTTACTGACTGAATGACTGGGCTTCATCCTGGTCAGTAATGAGGGGATAACATGCAGGGTTACTGACTGACTAGGGGCTTCATCCTGGTCAGTAATGAGGGGATAACATGCAGGTTACTGACTGACTGGGCTTCATCCTGGTCAGTAATGAGGGATAACATGCAGGGTTACTGACTCGTGCCATCCTGTTGGGGCTT
>NW_028158885.1:0-19264 GCF_964263955.1 Coregonus lavaretus | reverse complement strand
CTGCTCTGTAAGGATATCACCCAGCTCCATCGCAGCTCCCCAGTACCATGGCTCAGGCTGCATCTCTGATCAAGAAGAGAGCGATTGTTGACACCTCCGTTGAGGACGAGAAGCTTAAGAAGAGGAAGATCAGACAAGCCCAACGGCAGCTGAAGAAAAAGGTACATGAGAAGGAGAGGAAGGGAGAGGAGGAGGAGAGGAGAGGGGGAGAGGGAGAGAGGAGGAGAGAGGAGGAGGGGGAGAGGAGGAGAGGAGGAGGAGAGGGGGAGAGGGAGAGAGGAGGAGAGGGGGAGAGTAGGAGGAGGAGAGGGGGAGAGGAGGAGAGGAGGAGGGGAGAGGGGGAGAGGGAGAGGAGGAGGGGGAGAGGAGGGGGAGAGGAGGAGAGGAGGAGAGGGGGAGAGGGAGAGAGGAGGAGGAGGGGGAGGGGAGAGAGGGGGGAGTAGGAGGAGGAGAGGGGGAGAGGAGGAGAGAGGAGGGGGAGAGGAGGAGAGGAGGAGGAGAGGGGGAGAGGGAGAGAGGAGGAGAGGAGGAGGGGGAGATGAGGGGGTAGAGAGGAGGAGGAGGAGGAGGAGAGGGGGAGAGGAGAGAGGAGGAGTAGGAGAGGGGGAGAGGAGGAGGAGGAGGAGGAGGAGAGGCTGTTAAGCTCAGTGTCTCCCGGTGCTCTCATTCCTTTGTCCTGGTTCCTTTCCTCCACGGACATCTGCAGCATGCTACACATCACACTGAGTGGGTGGGCTTTTAGAGGGGAGGGGAGAGGCACAGGGGAGGGGGAGAGACACGGGGGAGGGGGAGAGACATGGGACAGTAGAGGGGACTGCACTCTCTCAGCCTCCCTCAGCCTCTCTCAGCCTCCCTCTCAGTCTCTTTCCTCTCTCTCTCTCAGTCTCCCTCTCTCAGCCTCCCTCTCTCAGCATTCCTCTCTCAGCCTCCCTCTCTCAGCCTCCCTCTCTGTCTCCCTCTCTCAGCCTCCCTCTCTCAGCCTCCCTCTCTCAGCCTCCCTCTCTCAGCCTCCCTCTCTCAGCCTCCCTCCCTCAGCCTCTCTGTTGCTCCGTGTGGCATGGTGCTGCTTGTTTCCGTGGTATCAGCCTGAGGAATCCTCACCTGTTTATCAAAAGGTTTAGCGTGGTGGTGTGCTGTGTTGTAGTGTGGTGGACGGACTGATTAATAATATAGGCTTATCTCTCTGCCAGGATGACTGTAGCACAGGCATGCTGCTGCAGACTCCGGGCTAATTTAGTTTACCAGACAGGCATGCTGCTGCAGACTCCGGGCTAATTTACCAGACAGGCATGTGCCTCAGGAAAGAGAGTTGAACAGGGCTGGGGGATACAGCACATGTTCCCTATACACCTAATGCTATACACATGTTAACCCTAACCCTAACCCTAGCCCTAACCCTAACCCTAGCCCTAGCCCTAACCCTAACCCTAGCCCTAACCCTAACCCTAGCCCTAACCCTAACCCTAACCCTAGCCCTAACCCTAGCCCTAGCTTCTTTGTCATATAACTAGTGTATCTTAGTTTCTATGTTGGTCCTGAAGCTGAAGCTACTGAACAGCGTCTTCCTGCCGTTGTTTCTCTGGACGGGTTCAGTGTTTATCCCACTCCACTGTCACCTTCCCTTTCATCTGACAGACAGAACCATAATGACTTACACCAGAACCAAGACCAATGGAGATTCACTTTATATGACTGTTCCTATATGATTCCTAATGGGACTCTGTTAAAACAGTTGGTATGAGCTTTCCCACACGTATCTAATCTGTATGGATGTGGAGTGAAGGGGAGGGCTGGTGGTCCCGTGTTGGAGCGGGAGGGGGACTCCCGTGGGGTGTGGGGGGTTAGGAAGAGGTGTTGACCGACCCTAAGCCCTCATCAGTCCAGGCCTCACTACCATCAGTCAAGGGTCACTACCATCAGTCAAGGGTCACTACCATCAGTCAAGGGTCACTACCATCAGTCAAGGGTCACTACCATCAGTCAAGGGTCACTACCATCAGTCAAGGGTCACTACCATCAGTCAAGGGTCACTCTCACTAACTAAGAATGACCTCTGTTCAGCAGGATGGGTCACACCATCACACTATCCAGGACAAGAGAGAGAGAGAGAGAGCGAGAGAGAGAGAGAGAGAGAGAGAGAGAGAGACCTAGACAGAGAGAGAGAGAGAGAGAGAGAGATAGAGCGAGAGAGAGACAGAGACAGAGAGACACAGAGAGACAGAGACACAGAGAGACATAGACACCTAGACAGAGAGAGAGAGACAGAGAAACAGAGAGACAGAGACACATAGAGAGACAGAGACACAGAGAGACACAGAGAGATACAGAGAGACAGAGAGAGACAGAGAAACAGAGAGACAGAGACACATAGACAGACAGAGACAGAGAGAGACAGAGACACAGAGAGACACAGAGAGATACAGAGAGACAGACAGAGAGATACAGAGAGACAGAGACAGAGAGATACAGAGACAGAGAGACAGAGACAGAGACCGAGAGACAGAGGCCGAGAGACAGAGACCGAGAGAGAGAGACCGAGAGAGAGAGACCGAGAGAGAGAGACAGAGAGACAGAGACAGAGACAGAGAGAGACAGAGAGTATAGCTTTGTGTTACCAACTCACCTCTGATCCCATGACAAAGGCCACACGTGCCGTTAGACACCATGCCAGCAGGAGGCAGTGTAGCTGGCTTGGCTGAGGGAGGCTGCGTGAGGGAGAGAATGAAGGAAGGAGACGGAGCCTCCAGTGGCAGAGTAGCCTCAGCGGGGTCGTCAACAACCGGATATTCCAGGTTTCAGGGGAAATGGAAGAGAGAGCCTGTAACGTGACTTCCGCTTTCGGACGTTAACAAGGTGACACTCCATCTTAACTCCTCCTGTACCTCATTAGACGTTAACAAGGTGACACTCCATCTTAATTCCTCCTGTATCTCATTAGACGTTAACAAGGTGACACTCCATCTTAACTCCTCCTGTACCTCATTAGACGTTAACAAGGTGACACTCCATCTTAACTCCTCCTGTATCTCATTAGACATTAACAAGGTGACACTCCATCTTAACTCCTCCTGTACCTCATTAGACGTTAACAAGGTGACACTCCATCTTAACTCCTCCTGTACCTCATTAGACGTTAACAAGGTGACACTCCATCTTAACTCCTCCTGTATCTCATTATACGTTAACAAGGTGACACTCCATCTTAACTCCTCCTGTACCTCATTAGACGTTAACAAGGTGACACTCCATCTTAACTCCTCCTGTACCTCATTAGACGTTAACAAGGTGACACTCCATCTTAACTCCTCCTGTATCTCATTAGACGTTAACAAGGTGACACTCCATCTTAACTCCTCCTGTACCTCATTAGACGTTAACAAGGTGACACTCCATCTTAACTCCTCCTGTACCTCATTAGACGTTAACAAGGTGACACTCCATCTTAACTCCTCCTGTATCTCATTAGACGTTAACAAGGTGACACTCCATCTTAACTCCTCCTGTACCTCATTAGACGTTAACAAGGTGACACTCCATCTTAACTCCTCCTGTATCTCATTAGACGTTAACAAGGTGACACTCCATCTTAACTCCTCCTGTACCTCATTAGACGTTAACAAGGTGACACTCCATCTTAACTCCTCCTGTACCTCATTAGACGTTAACAAGGTGACACTCCATCTTAACTCCTCCTGTATCTCATTAGACGTTAACAAGGTGACACTCCATCTTAACTCCTCCTGTACCTCATTAGACGTTAACAAGGTGACACTCCATCTTAACTCCTCCTGTACCTCATTAGACGTTAACAAGGTGACACTCCATCTTAATTCCTCCTGTACCTCATTAGACGTTAACAAGGTGACACTCCATCTTAACTCCTCCTGTACCTCATTAGACGTTAACAAGGTGACACTCCATCTTAACTCCTCCTGTATCTCATTAGACGTTAACAAGGTGACACTCCATCTTAACTCCTCCTGTACCTCATTAGACATTAACAAGGTGACACTCCATCTTAACTCCTCCTGTACCTCATTAGACGTTAACAAGGTGACACTCAATCTAATGTACTGTATCTCATTAGAAATGGAACACTGGGTACTGGATAGCCTAATGTACTGTACCTCATTAGAAATGGAACACAGGGTACTGGTTAGTCTAATGTACTGTATCTCATTAGAAATGGAACACTGGGTACTGGGTAGTCTAATGTACTGTATCTCATTAGAAATGGAACACAGGGTACTGGTTAGCCTAATGTACTGTATCTCATTAGAAATGGAACACTGGGTACTGGTTAGTCCAATGTACTGTATCTCATTAGAAATGGAACACTGGGTACTGGTTAGTCTAATGTACTGTATCTCATTAGAAATGGAACACTGGGTACTGGTTAGCCTAATGTACTGTATCTCATTAGAAATGGAACACAGGGTACTGGTTAGCCTAATGTACTGTATCTCATTAGAAATGGAACACTGGGTACTGGGTAGTCTAATGTACTGTATCTCATTAGAAATGGAACACAGGGTACTGGTTAGCCTAATGTACTGTATCTCATTAGAAATGGAACACTGGGTACTGGTTAGTCCAATGTACTGTATCTCATTAGAAATGGAACACTGGGTACTGGTTAGTCTAATGTACTGTATCTCATTAGAAATGGAACACTGGGTACTGGTTAGTCCAATGTACTGTATCTCATTAGAAATGGAGCACTGGTTAGTCTAATGTACTGTACCTCATTAGAAATGGAACACAGGGTACTGGTTAGCCTAATGTACTGTATCTCATTAGAAATGGAGCACTGGTTAGTCTAATGTACTGTATCTCATTAGAAATGGAACACTGTGTAGTCTAATGTATTGTATCTCATTAGTAATGGAACACTGGGTACTGGTTAGCCTAATGTACTGTATCTCATTAGAAATGGAACACAGGGTACTGGTTAGCCTAATGTACTGTATCTCATTAGAAATGGAACACTAGGTACTGGTTAGTCTAATGTACTGTATCTCATTAGAAATGGAACACAGGGTACTGGTTAGCCTAATGTACTGTACCTCATTAGAAATGGAACACAGGGTACTGGTTAGCCTAATGTACTGTATCTCATTAGAAATGGAACACGGTACTGGTTAGCCTAATGTACTGTATCTCATTAGAAATGGAACACAGTACTGGTTAGCCTAATGTACTGTATCTCATTAGAAATGGAACACAGTACTGGTTAGTCTAATGTACTGTATCTCATTAGAAATGGAACACTGGTTAGTCTAATGTACTGTATCTCATTAGAAATGGAACACAGGGTACTGGTTAGCCTAATGTACTGTATCTCATTAGAAATGGAACACTGGGTACTGGTTAGTCTAATGTCCTGTATCTCATTAGAAATGGAACACTGGGTACTGGTTAGTCTAATGTACTGTATCTCATTAGAAATGGAACACAGGGTACTGGTTAGCCTAATGTACTGTATCTCATTAGAAATGGAACACAGGGTACTGGTTAGTCTAATGTACTGTATCTCATTAGAAATGGAACACTGGGTACTGGTTAGCCTAATGTACTGTATCTCATTAGAAATGGAACACTGGGTACTGGTTAGTCTAATGTACTGTACCTCATTAGAAATGGAACACTGGGTACTGGTTAGCCTAATGTACTGTATCTCATTAGAAATGGAACACTGGGTACTGGTTAGTCTAATGTACTGTACCTCATTAGAAATGGAACACTGGGTACTGGTTAGCCTAATGTACTGTACCTAATTAGAAATGGAACACTGGGTACTGGTTAGCCTAATGTACTGTATCTCATTAGAAATGGAACACTGGGTACTGGTTAGCCTAATGTACTGTATCTCATTAGAAATGGAACACTGGGTACTGGTTAGTCTAATGTACTGTACCTCATTAGAAATGGAACACTGGGTACTGGTTAGCCTAATGTACTGTATCTCATTAGAAATGGAACACTGGGTACTGGTTAGCCTAATGTACTGTATCTCATTAGAAATGGAACACTGGGTACTGGTTAGCCTAATGTACTGTATCTCATTAGAAATGGAACACTGGGTACTGGTTAGCCTAATGTACTGTATCTCATTAGAAATGGAACACTGGGTACTGGTTAGTCTAATGTACTGTACCTCATTAGAAATGGAACACTGGGTACTGGTTAGCCTAATGTACTGTATCTCATTAGAAATGGAACACTGGGTACTGGTTAGCCTAATGTACTGTATCTCATTAGAAATGGAACACTGGGTACTGGTTAGTCTAATGTACTGTACCTCATTAGAAATGGAACACTGGGTACTGGTTAGCCTAATGTACTGTATCTCATTAGAAATGGAACACTGGGTACTGGTTAGTCTAATGTACTGTACCTCATTAGAAATGGAACACTGGGTACTGGTTAGCCTAATGTACTGTACCTCATTAGAAATGGAACACTGGGTACTGGTTAGCCTAATGTACTGTATCTCATTAGAAATGGAACACTAGGTACTGGTTAGCCTAATGTACTGTATCTCATTAGAAATGGAACACTGGGTACTGGTTAGTCTAATGTACTGTACCTCATTAGAAATGGAACACTGGGTACTGGTTAGCCTAATGTACTATATCTCATTAGAAATGGAACACTGGGTACTGGTTAGCCTAATGTACTGTATCTCATTAGAAATGGAACACTGGGTACTGGTTAGCCTAATGTACTGTATCTCATTAGAAATGGAACACTGGGTACTGGTTAGCCTAATGTACTGTATCTCATTAGAAATGGAACACTGGGTACTGGTTAGCCTAATGTACTGTATCTCATTAGAAATGGAACACTGGGTACTGGTTAGCCTAATGTACTGTATCTCATTAGAAATGGAACACTGGGTACTGGTTAGCCTAATGTACTGTATCTCATTAGAAATGGAACACTGGGTACTGGTTAGTCTAATGTACTGTATCTCATTAGAAATGGAACACTGGGTACTGGTTAGTCTAATGTACTGTATCTCATTAGAAATGGAACACTGGGTACTGGTTAGTCTAATGTACTGTATCTCATTAGAAATGGAACACTGGGTACTGGTTAGTCCAATGTACTGTATCTCATTAGAAATGGAACACTGGGTACTGGTTAGCCTAATGTACTGTATCTCATTAGAAATGGAACACTGGGTACTGGTTAGTCCAATGTACTGTATCTCATTAGAAATGGAACACTGGGTACTGGTTAGTCTAATGTACTGTACCTCATTAGAAATGGAACACTGGGTACTGGTTAGCCTAATGTACTGTACCTCATTAGAAATGGAACACTGGGTACTGGTTAGTCTAATGTACTGTACCTCATTAGAAATGGAACACTGGGTACTGGTTAGTCTAATGTACTGTATCTCATTAGAAATGGAACACTGGGTACTGGTTAGCCTAATGTACTGTATCTCATTAGAAATGGAACACTGGGTACTGGTTAGTCCAATGTACTGTATCTCATTAGAAATGGAACACAGGGTACTGGTTAGTCTAATGTACTGTACCTCATTAGAAATGGAACACTGGGTACTGGTTAGTCTAATGTACTGTACCTCATTTGAAATGGAACACTGGGTACTGGTTAGTCCAATGTACTGTACCTCATTAGAAATGGAACACTGGGTACTGGTTAGTCTAATGTACTGTATCTCATTAGAAATGGAACACTGGGTACTGGTTAGTCTAATGTACTGTATCTCATTAGAAATGGAACACTGGGTACTGGTTAGTCCAATGTACTGTATCTCATTAGAAATGGAACACTGGGTACTGGTTAGCCTAATGTACTGTATCTCATTAGAAATGGAACACTGGGTACTGGTTAGTCCAATGTACTGTATCGCACTAGAAATGGAACACTGGGTACTGGTTAGTCTAATGTACTGTACCTCATTAGAAATGGAACACTGGGTACTGGTTAGCCTAATGTACTGTACCTCATTAGAAATGGAACACTGGGTACTGGTTAGTCTAATGTACTGTACCTCATTAGAAATGGAACACTGGGTACTGGTTAGTCTAATGTACTGTATCTCATTAGAAATGGAACACTGGGTACTGGTTAGTCTAATGTACTGTATCTCATTAGAAATGGAACACAGGGTACTGGTTAGCCTAATGT
Source organism: Coregonus lavaretus (assembly GCF_964263955.1). Taxonomy (NCBI): domain Eukaryota; kingdom Metazoa; phylum Chordata; class Actinopteri; order Salmoniformes; family Salmonidae; genus Coregonus; species Coregonus lavaretus. Next base: position 11,098 of record NW_028158885.1, on the reverse strand, counting down.
ACTGTATCTCATTAGAAATGGAACACTGGGTACTGGTTAGTCCAATGTACTGTATCTCATTAGAAATGGAACACAGGGTACTGGTTAGTCTAATGTACTGTACCTCATTAGAAATGGAACACTGGGTACTGGTTAGTCTAATGTACTGTATCTCATTAGAAATGGAACACTGGGTACTGGTTAGTCCAATGTACTGTATCTCATTAGAAATGGAACACAGGGTACTGGTTAGTCTAATGTCCTGTACCTCATTAGAAATGGAACACTGGGTACTGGTTAGTCTAATGTACTGTATCTCATTAGAAATGGAACACTGGGTACTGGTTAGTCTAATGTACTGTATCTCATTAGAAATGGAACACTGGGTACTGGTTAGTCTAATGTACTGTATCTCATTAGAAATGGAACACTGGGTACTGGTTAGTCTAATGTACTGTATCTCATTAGAAATGGAACACAGGGTACTGGTTAGTCTAATGTCCTGTACCTCATTAGAAATGGAACACTGGGTACTGGTTAGTCTAATGTCCTGTACCTCATTAGAAATGGAACACAGGGTACTGGTTAGTCCAATGTACTGTACCTCATTAGAAATGGAACACTGGGTACTGGTTAGTCTAATGTCCTGTATCTCATTAGAAATGGAACACTGGGTACTGGTTAGTCTAATGTCCTGTATCTCATTAGAAATGGAACACAGGGTACTGGTTAGTCTAATGTACTGTATCTCATTAGAAATGGAACACTGGGTACTGGTTAGTCTTATGTACTGTATCTCATTAGAAATGGAACACTGGGTACTGGTTAGTCTAATGTCCTGTATCTCATTAGAAATGGAACACTGGGTACTGGTTAGTCTAATGTCCTGTATCTCATTAGAAATGGAACACTGGGTACTGGTTAGTCTAATGTCCTGTACCTCATTAGAAATGGAACACTGGGTACTCGTTAGTCTAATGTACTGTATCTCATTAGAAATGGAACACTGGGTACTGGTTAGTCCAATGTACTGTATCTCATTAGAAATGGAACACTGGGTACTGGTTAGTCTAATGTACTGTACCTCATTAGAAATGGAACACAGGGTACTGGTTAGTCTAATGTCCTGTATCTCATTAGAAATGGAACACTGGGTACTGGTTAGTCTAATGTACTGTATCTCATTAGAAATGGAACACAGGGTACTGGTTAGTCTAATGTCCTGTATCTCATTAGAAATGGAACACTGGGTACTGGTTAGTCTAATGTCCTGTATCTCATTAGAAATGGAACACAGGGTACTGGTTAGTCTAATGTACTGTATCTCATTAGAAATGGAACACAGGGTACTGGTTAGTCTAATGTCCTGTATCTCATTAGAAATGGAACACTGGGTACTGGTTAGTCTAATGTCCTGTATCTCATTAGAAATGGAACACTGGGTACTGGTTAGTCTAATGTACTGTACCTCATTAGAAATGGAACACGGTACTGGTTAGTCTAATGTCCTGTATCTCATTAGAAATGGAACACTGGGTACTGGTTAGTCTAATGTACTGTACCTCATTAGAAATGGAACACGGTACTGGTTAGTATAATGTACTGTATCTCATTAGAAATGGAACACTGGGTACTGGTTAGTCTAATGTCCTGTATCTCATTAGAAATGGAACACGGTACTGGTTAGTCTAATGTACTGTATCTCATTAGAAATGGAACACTGGGTACTGGTTAGTCTAATGTACTGTATCTCATTAGAAATGGAACACAGGGTACTGGTTAGTCTAATGTACTGTATCTCATTAGAAATGGAACACAGGGTACTGGTTAGTCTAATGTACTGTATCTCATTAGAAATGGAACACTGGGTACTGGTTAGTCTAATGTACTGTATCTCATTAGAAATGGAACACTGGGTACTGGTTAGTCTAATGTACTGTATCTCATTAGAAATGGAACACTGGGTACTGGTTAGTCTAATGTACTGTATCTCATTAGAAATGGAACACTGGGTACTGGTTAGTCTAATGTACTGTACCTCATTAGAAATGGAACACTGGGTACTGGTTAGCCTAATGTACTGTATCTCATTAGAAATGGAACACAGGGTACTGGTTAGTCTAATGTACTGTATCTCATTAGAAATGGAACACAGGGTACTGGTTAGTCTAATGTACTGTATCTCATTAGAAATGGAACACAGGGTACTGGTTAGTCTAATGTACTGTATCTCATTAGAAATGGAACACAGGGTACTGGTTAGTCTAATGTACTGTATCTCATTAGAAATGGAACACAGGGTACTGGTTAGTCTAATGTACTGTATCTCATTAGAAATGGAACACTGGGTACTGGTTAGCCTAATGTACTGTATCTCATTAGAAATGGAACACTGGGTACTGGTTAGTCTAATGTACTGTACCTCATTAGAAATGGAACACTGGGTACTGGTTAGCCTAATGTACTGTATCTCATTAGAAATGGAACACTGGGTACTGGTTAGTCTAATGTACTGTACCTCATTAGAAATGGAACACTGGGTACTGGTTAGCCTAATGTACTGTACCTAATTAGAAATGGAACACTGGGTACTGGTTAGCCTAATGTACTGTATCTCATTAGAAATGGAACACTGGGTACTGGTTAGCCTAATGTACTGTATCTCATTAGAAATGGAACACTGGGTACTGGTTAGTCTAATGTACTGTACCTCATTAGAAATGGAACACTGGGTACTGGTTAGCCTAATGTACTGTATCTCATTAGAAATGGAACACTGGGTACTGGTTAGCCTAATGTACTGTATCTCATTAGAAATGGAACACTGGGTACTGGTTAGCCTAATGTACTGTATCTCATTAGAAATGGAACACTGGGTACTGGTTAGCCTAATGTACTGTATCTCATTAGAAATGGAACACTGGGTACTGGTTAGTCTAATGTACTGTACCTCATTAGAAATGGAACACTGGGTACTGGTTAGCCTAATGTACTGTATCTCATTAGAAATGGAACACTGGGTACTGGTTAGCCTAATGTACTGTATCTCATTAGAAATGGAACACTGGGTACTGGTTAGTCTAATGTACTGTACCTCATTAGAAATGGAACACTGGGTACTGGTTAGCCTAATGTACTGTATCTCATTAGAAATGGAACACTGGGTACTGGTTAGTCTAATGTACTGTACCTCATTAGAAATGGAACACTGGGTACTGGTTAGCCTAATGTACTGTACCTCATTAGAAATGGAACACTGGGTACTGGTTAGCCTAATGTACTGTATCTCATTAGAAATGGAACACTAGGTACTGGTTAGCCTAATGTACTGTATCTCATTAGAAATGGAACACTGGGTACTGGTTAGTCTAATGTACTGTACCTCATTAGAAATGGAACACTGGGTACTGGTTAGCCTAATGTACTATATCTCATTAGAAATGGAACACTGGGTACTGGTTAGCCTAATGTACTGTATCTCATTAGAAATGGAACACTGGGTACTGGTTAGCCTAATGTACTGTATCTCATTAGAAATGGAACACTGGGTACTGGTTAGCCTAATGTACTGTATCTCATTAGAAATGGAACACTGGGTACTGGTTAGCCTAATGTACTGTATCTCATTAGAAATGGAACACTGGGTACTGGTTAGCCTAATGTACTGTATCTCATTAGAAATGGAACACTGGGTACTGGTTAGCCTAATGTACTGTATCTCATTAGAAATGGAACACTGGGTACTGGTTAGTCTAATGTACTGTATCTCATTAGAAATGGAACACTGGGTACTGGTTAGTCTAATGTACTGTATCTCATTAGAAATGGAACACTGGGTACTGGTTAGTCTAATGTACTGTATCTCATTAGAAATGGAACACTGGGTACTGGTTAGTCCAATGTACTGTATCTCATTAGAAATGGAACACTGGGTACTGGTTAGCCTAATGTACTGTATCTCATTAGAAATGGAACACTGGGTACTGGTTAGTCCAATGTACTGTATCTCATTAGAAATGGAACACTGGGTACTGGTTAGTCTAATGTACTGTACCTCATTAGAAATGGAACACTGGGTACTGGTTAGCCTAATGTACTGTACCTCATTAGAAATGGAACACTGGGTACTGGTTAGTCTAATGTACTGTACCTCATTAGAAATGGAACACTGGGTACTGGTTAGTCTAATGTACTGTATCTCATTAGAAATGGAACACTGGGTACTGGTTAGCCTAATGTACTGTATCTCATTAGAAATGGAACACTGGGTACTGGTTAGTCCAATGTACTGTATCTCATTAGAAATGGAACACTGGGTACTGGTTAGTCTAATGTACTGTACCTCATTAGAAATGGAACACTGGGTACTGGTTAGTCTAATGTACTGTACCTCATTTGAAATGGAACACTGGGTACTGGTTAGTCCAATGTACTGTACCTCATTAGAAATGGAACACTGGGTACTGGTTAGTCTAATGTACTGTATCTCATTAGAAATGGAACACTGGGTACTGGTTAGCCTAATGTACTGTACCTCATTAGAAATGGAACACTGGGTACTGGTTAGCCTAATGTACTGTACCTCATTAGAAATGGAACACTGGGTACTGGTTAGTCTAATGTACTGTACCTCATTAGAAATGGAACACTGGGTACTGTTTAGTCTAATGTACTGTATCTCATTAGAAATGGAACACTGGGTACTGGTTAGTCTAATGTACTGTATCTCATTAGAAATGGAACACAGGGTACTGGTTAGCCTAATGTACTGTATCTCATTAGAAATGGAACACTGGGTACTGGTTAGTCCAATGTACTGTATCTCATTAGAAATGGAACACAGGGTACTGGTTAGTCTAATGTACTGTACCTCATTAGAAATGGAACACTGGGTACTGGTTAGTCTAATGTACTGTATCTCATTAGAAATGGAACACTGGGTACTGGTTAGTCCAATGTACTGTATCTCATTAGAAATGGAACACTAGAAGTACTCATTAGAAGTGTATACATTAAGCAGCGTGTATTATATAACTGCTAGGCTACCTTCCTCCTGTTGATGAGTGTATACATTAAGCAGCGTGTATTATATAACTGCTAGGCTACCTTCCTCCTGTTGATGAGTGTATACATTAAGCAGCGTGTATTATATAACTGCTAGGCTACCTTCCTCCTGTTGATGAGTGTATACATTAAGCAGCGTGTATTATATAACTGCTAGGCTACCTTCCTCCTGTTGATGAGTGTATACATTAAGCAGCGTGTATTATATAACTGCTAGGCTACCTTCCTCCTGTTGATGAGTGTATACATTAAGCAGCGTGTATTATATAACTGCTAGGCTACCTTCCTCCTGTTGATGAGTGTATACATTAAGCAGCGTGTATTATATAACTGCTAGGCTACCTTCCTCCTGTTGATGAGTGTATACATTAAGCAGCGTGTATTATATAACTGCTAGGCTACCTTCCTCCTGTTGATGAGTGTATACATTAAGCAGCGTGTATTATATAACTGCTAGGCTACCTTCCTCCTGTTGATGAGTGTATACATTAAGCAGCGTGTATTATATAACTGCTAGGCTACCTTCCTCCTGTTGATGAGTGTATACATTAAGCAGCGTGTATTATATAACTGCTAGGCTACCTTCCTCCTGTTGATGAGTGTATACATTAAGCAGCGTGTATTATATAACTGCTAGGCTACCTTCCTCCTGTTGATGAGTGTATACATTAAGCAGCGTGTATTATATAACTGCTAGGCTACCTTCCTCCTGTTGATGAGTGTATACATTAAGCAGCGTGTATTATATAACTGCTAGGCTACCTTCCTCCTGTTGATGAGTGTATACATTAAGCAGCGTGTATTATATAACTGCTAGGCTACCTTCCTCCTGTTGATGAGTGTATACATTAAGCAGCGTGTATTATATAACTGCTAGGCTACCTTCCTCCTGTTGATGAGTGTATACATTAAGCAGCGTGTATTATATAACTGCTAGGCTACCTTCCTCCTGTTGATGAGTGTATACATTAAGCAGCGTGTATTATATAACTGCTAGGCTACCTTCCTCCTGTTGATGAGTGTATACATTAAGCAGCGTGTATTATATAACTGCTAGGCTACCTTCTCCTGTTGATGAGTGTATACATTAAGCAGCGTGTATTATATAACTGCTAGGCTACCTTCCTCCTGTTGATGAGTGTATACATTAAGCAGCGTGTATTATATAACTGCTAGGCTACCTTCCTCCTGTTGATGAGTGTATACATTAAGCAGCGTGTATTATATAACTGCTAGGCTACCTTCCTCCTGTTGATGAGTGTATACATTAAGCAGCGTGTATTATATAACTGCTAGGCTACCTTCCTCCTGTTGATGAGTGTATACATTAAGCAGCGTGTATTATATAACTGCTAGGCTACCTTCCTCCTGTTGATGAGTGTATACATTAAGCAGCGTGTATTATATAACTGCTAGGCTACCTTCCTCCTGTTGATGAGTGTATACATTAAGCAGCGTGTATTATATAACTGCTAGGCTACCTTCCTCCTGTTGATGAGTGTATACATTAAGCAGCGTGTATTATATAACTGCTAGGCTACCTTCCTCCTGTTGATGAGTGTATACATTAAGCAGCGTGTATTATATAACTGCTAGGCTACCTTCCTCCTGTTGATGAGTGTATACATTAAGCAGCGTGTATTATATAACTGCTAGGCTACCTTCCTCCTGTTGATGAGTGTATACATTAAGCAGCGTGTATTATATAACTGCTAGGCTACCTTCCTCCTGTTGATGAGTGTATACATTAAGCAGCGTGTATTATATAACTGCTAGGCTAACCTTCCTCCTGTTGATGAGTGTATACATTAAGCAGCGTGTATTATATAACTGCTAGGCTACCTTCCTCCTGTTGATGAGTGTATACATTAAGCAGCGTGTATTATATAACTGCTAGGCTACCTTCCTCCTGTTGATGAGTGTATACATTAAGCAGCGTGTATTATATAACTGCTAGGCTACCTTCCTCCTGTTGATGAGTGTATACATTAAGCAGCGTGTATTATATAACTGCTAGGCTACCTTCCTCCTGTTGATGAGTGTATACATTAAGCAGCGTGTATTATATAACTGCTAGGCTACCTTCCTCCTGTTGATGAGTGTATACATTAAGCAGCGTGTATTATATAACTGCTAGGCTACCTTCCTCCTGTTGATGAGTGTATACATTAAGCAGCGTGTATTATATAACTGCTAGGCTACCTTCCTCCTGTTGATGAGTGTATACATTAAGCAGCGTGTATTATATAACTGCTAGGCTACCTTCCTCCTGTTGATGAGTGTATACATTAAGCAGCGTGTATTATATAACTGCTAGGCTACCTTCCTCCTGTTGATGAGTGTATACATTAAGCAGCGTGTATTATATAACTGCTAGGCTACCTTCCTCCTGTTGATGAGTGTATACATTAAGCAGCGTGTATTATATAACTGCTAGGCTACCTTCCTCCTGTTGATGAGTGTATACATTAAGCAGCGTGTATTATATAACTGCTAGGCTACCTTCCTCCTGTTGATGAGTGTATACATTAAGCAGCGTGTATTATATAACTGCTAGGCTACCTTCCTCCTGTTGATGAGTGTATACATTAAGCAGCGTGTATTATATAACTGCTAGGCTACCTTCCTCCTGTTGATGAGTGTATACATTAAGCAGCGTGTATTATATAACTGCTAGGCTACCTTCCTCCTGTTGATGAGTGTATACATTAAGCAGCGTGTATTATATAACTGCTAGGCTACCTTCCTCCTGTTGATGAGTGTATACATTAAGCAGCGTGTATTATATAACTGCTAGGCTACCTTCCTCCTGTTGATGAGTGTATACATTAAGCAGCGTGTATTATATAACTGCTAGGCTACCTTCCTCCTGTTGATGAGTGTATACATTAAGCAGCGTGTATTATATAACTGCTAGGCTACCTTCCTCCTGTTGATGAGTGTATACATTAAGCAGCGTGTATTATATAACTGCTAGGCTACCTTCCTCCTGTTGATGAGTGTATACATTAAGCAGCGTGTATTATATAACTGCTAGGCTACCTTCCTCCTGTTGATGAGTGTATACATTAAGCAGCGTGTATTATATAACTGCTAGGCTACCTTCCTCCTGTTGATGAGTGTATACATTAAGCAGCGTGTATTATATAACTGCTAGGCTACCTTCCTCCTGTTGATGAGTGTATACATTAAGCAGCGTGTATTATATAACTGCTAGGCTACCTTCCTCCTGTTGATGAGTGTATACATTAAGCAGCGTGTATTATATAACTGCTAGGCTACCTTCCTCCTGTTGATGAGTGTATACATTAAGCAGCGTGTATTATATAACTGCTAGGCTACCTTCCTCCTGTTGATGAGTGTATACATTAAGCAGCGTGTATTATATAACTGCTAGGCTACCTTCCTCCTGTTGATGAGTGTATACATTAAGCAGCGTGTATTATATAACTGCTAGGCTACCTTCCTCCTGTTGATGAGTGTATACATTAAGCAGCGTGTATTATATAACTGCTAGGCTACCTTCCTCCTGTTGATGAGTGTATACATTAAGCAGCGTGTATTATATAACTGCTAGGCTACCTTCCTCCTGTTGATGAGTGTATACATTAAGCAGCGTGTATTATATAACTGCTAGGCTACCTTCCTCCTGTTGATGAGTGTATACATTAAGCAGCGTGTATTATATAACTGCTAGGCTACCTTCCTCCTGTTGATGAGTGTATACATTAAGCAGCGTGTATTATATAACTGCTAGGCTACCTTCCTCCTGTTGATGAGTGTATACATTAAGCAGCGTGTATTATATAACTGCTAGGCTACCTTCCTCCTGTTGATGAGTGTATACATTAAGCAGCGTGTATTATATAACTGCTAGGCTACCTTCCTCCTGTTGATGAGTGTATACATTAAGCAGCGTGTATTATATAACTGCTAGGCTACCTTCCTCCTGTTGATGAGTGTATACATTAAGCAGCGTGTATTATATAACTGCTAGGCTACCTTCCTCCTGTTGATGAGTGTATACATTAAGCAGCGTGTATTATATAACTGCTAGGCTACCTTCCTCCTGTTGATGAGTGTATACATTAAGCAGCGTGTATTATATAACTGCTAGGCTACCTTCCTCCTGTTGATGAGTGTATACATTAAGCAGCGTGTATTATATAACTGCTAGGCTACCTTCCTCCTGTTGATGAGTGTATACATTAAGCAGCGTGTATTATATAACTGCTAGGCTACCTTCCTCCTGTTGATGAGTGTATACATTAAGCAGCGTGTATTATATAACTGCTAGGCTACCTTCCTCCTGTTGATGAGTGTATACATTAAGCAGCGTGTATTATATAACTGCTAGGCTACCTTCCTCCTGTTGATGAGTGTATACATTAAGCAGCGTGTATTATATAACTGCTAGGCTACCTTCCTCCTGTTGATGAGTGTATACATTAAGCAGCGTGTATTATATAACTGCTAGGCTACCTTCCTCCTGTTGATGAGTGTATACATTAAGCAGCGTGTATTATATAACTGCTAGGCTACCTTCCTCCTGTTGATGAGTGTATACATTAAGCAGCGTGTATTATATAACTGCTAGGCTACCTTCCTCCTGTTGATGAGTGTATACATTAAGCAGCGTGTATTATATAACTGCTAGGCTACCTTCCTCCTGTTGATGAGTGTATACATTAAGCAGCGTGTATTATATAACTGCTAGGCTACCTTCCTCCTGTTGATGAGTGTATACATTAAGCAGCGTGTATTATATAACTGCTAGGCTACCTTCCTCCTGTTGATGAGTGTATACATTAAGCAGCGTGTATTATATAACTGCTAGGCTACCTTCCTCCTGTTGATGAGTGTATACATTAAGCAGCGTGTATTATATAACTGCTAGGCTACCTTCCTCCTGTTGATGAGTGTATACATTAAGCAGCGTGTATTATATAACTGCTAGGCTACCTTCCTCCTGTTGATGAGTGTATACATTAAGCAGCGTGTATTATATAACTGCTAGGCTACCTTCCTCCTGTTGATGAGTGTATACATTAAGCAGCGTGTATTATATAACTGCTAGGCTACCTTCCTCCTGTTGATGAGTGTATACATTAAGCAGCGTGTATTATATAACTGCTAGGCTACCTTCCTCCTGTTGATGAGTGTATACATTAAGCAGCGTGTATTATATAACTGCTAGGCTACCTTCCTCCTGTTGATGGAGTGTATACATTAAGCAGCGTGTATTATATAACTGCTAGGCTACCTTCCTCCTGTTGATGAGTGTATACATTAAGCAGCGTGTATTATATAACTGCTAGGCTACCTTCCTCCTGTTGATGAGTGTATACATTAAGCAGCGTGTATTATATAACTGCTAGGCTACCTTCCTCCTGTTGATGAGTGTATACATTAAGCAGCGTGTATTATATAACTGCTAGGCTACCTTCCTCCTGTTGATGAGTGTATACATAAGCAGCGTGTATTATATAACTGCTAGGCTACCTTCCTCCTGTTGATGAGTGTATACATTAAGCAGCGTGTATTATATAACTGCCAGGCTACCTTCCCTCCTGTTGATGAGTGTATACATTAAGCAGGGGGCGTGTATTATATAACTGCTACCTTCCTCCTGTTGATGAGTGTATACATTAAGCAGCGTGTATTATATAACTGCTAGGCTACCTTCCTCCTGTTGATGAGTGTATACATTAAGCAGCGTGTATTATATAACTGCCAGGCTACCTTCCTCCTGTTGATGAGTGTATACATTAAGCAGCGTGTATTATATAACTGCTAGGCTACCTTCCTCCTGTTGATGAGTGTATACATTAAGCAGCGTGTATTATATAACTGCTGGTGCATAGTGCTTATGAGGCTGTTCACTGCACTGCATAATGCCCTCAGGAACATTCTGTTGATGTATCACTGAGTCTCCTACATGTACTGCTGTTGTTTGGGTTCTTCAAGCCCAGCTAAGACAGCACAGGTCAGGCTGAAGCTGTCTGTTTCCATGTCTGGGTTCCATGTGGTACTCTGCAGCTCAGTTGGTAGAGCA
>NW_028158886.1:2500-44615 GCF_964263955.1 Coregonus lavaretus | reverse complement strand
TACATTCAGTAGAGAGAGCTGTTGCTGTTTTATCAGAAATTCAGTGATGTCATTCTGTCTTTGGATAGCATTGGTCAGAGAATCTTGATTGCTAGTAGCATTAGCATGGTAGCTGGTAGCATTAGCTTGTCGGCTAGTAGCATTAGCATGGTAGCTGGTAGCATTACCTTGTCGGCTAGTAGCATTAGCATGGTAGCTGGTAGCATTAGCTTGTCGGCTAGTAGCATTAGCATGGTAGCTGGTAGCATTAGCTTGTCGGCTAGTAGCATTAGCATGGTAGCTGGTAGCATTATCTTGTCGGCTAGTAGCATTAGCCTGGTTGGAACCTGCACTTTGAGTTGCTTGTACATTAGCGCCATCTGTGGGTGTTAGTGGCTGTTACTGTGGTTGTATGATGTTGCTTGCAGAACGCAGCGTAGGTGCACCATGGTTTGGTCTCCCTGTTGGGATCCTGTACTCAATAGGAGGTCAACCTTGTGATGTTGGTGCAGGGTTTTGTGCCATGGTTTGGTCTCCCTGTTGGGATCCTGTACTCATTAGGAGGTCGACCTTGTGATGTTGGTGCAGGGTTTTGTGCCATGGTTTGGTCTCCCTGTTGGGATTCTGTCCTCAATAGGAGGTAAACCTTATGATGGTTTTGTGACATCATTTGCATGAACGGCTTTGTGGTCGGCTTCTAGTCTCTTTTACTGTCATCCACTGAACTTTTCCTTGCTTGTGCAACAGAGGATTTTTCACATTCCTCTAAAACGTGCATTTTGGGAGCTGATAGGATCCTTGTTCCTCAAGTGTTTAATGACTTCTTCAAAGCTTCTGCACAAAACCTGTCAGAGCTTCCTGCATGATGAAAAGTGTGTGTGAACAACTGTTTACGTTTGAGGTTTTAACCTTGGAGTGTATGTGACTGTCACCGACCCCAGTATGACCAGGTGGTGTCTCCAGTATGACCAGGTGGTGTCTCCAGTATCACCAGGTGGTGTCTCCAGTATGACCAGGTGGTGTCTCCAGTATCACCAGGTGGTGTCTCCAGTATGACCAGGTGGTGTCTACAGTGAGACCAGGTGGTGTCTCCAGTGAGACCAGGTGGTGTCTCCAGTATGACCAGGTGGTGTCTCCAGTATGACCAGGTGGTGTCTCCAGTATGACCAGGTGGTGTCTACTGTGAGACCAGGTGGTGTCTCCAGTATCACCAGGTGGTGTCTCCAGTATGACCAGGTGGTGTCTCCAGTATGACCAGGTGGTGTCTCCAGTGAGACCAGGTGGTGTCTCCAGTATGACCAGGTGGTGTCTACAGTGAGACCAGGTGGTGTCTCCAGTATCACCAGGTGGTGTCTCCAGTATGACCAGGTGGTGTCTACAGTGAGACCAGGTGGTGTCTCCAGTATGACCAGGTGGTGTCTCCAGTATGACCAGGTGGTGTCTCCAGTATGACCAGGTGGTGTCTCCAGTGAGACCAGGTGGTGTCTCCAGTATGACCAGGTGGTGTCTCCAGTGAGACCAGGTAGTGTCTCCAGTATGACCAGGTGGTGTCTACAGTGAGACCAGGTGGTGTATCCAGTATCACCAGGTGATGTCTCCAGTATGACCAGGTGGTGTCTCCAGTATGACCAGGTGGTGTCTCCAGTATAACCAGGTGGTGTCTCCAGTATGACCAGGTGGTGTCTCCAGTGAGACCAGGTGGTGTCTCCAGTATCACCAGGTGGTGTCTCCAGTATGACCAGGTGGTGTCTCCAGTATGGCCAGGTGGTGTCTACAGTGAGACCAGGTGGTGTCTCCAGTATGACCAGGTGTTGTCTCCAGTATGACCAGGTGGTGTCTCCAGTGAGACCAGGTGGTGTCTCCAGTATGACCAGGTGGTGTCTCCAGTGAGACCAGGTAGTGTCTCCAGTATGACCAGGTGGTGTCTACAGTGAGACCAGGTGGTGTATCCAGTATCACCATGTGATGTCTCCAGTATGACCAGGTGGTGTCTCCAGTATGACCAGGTGGTGTCTCCAGTATAACCAGGTGGTGTCTCCAGTATGACCAGGTGGTGTCTCCAGTGAGACAAGGTGGTGTCTCCAGTATCACCAGGTGGTGTCTCCAGTATGACCAGGTGGTGTCTCCAGTATGACCAGGTGGTGTCTACAGTGAGACCAGGTGGTGTCTCCAGTATGACCAGGTGTTGTCTCCAGTATGACCAGGTGGTGTCTCCAGTGAGACCAGGTGGTGTCTCCAGTATCACCAGGTGGTGTCTCCAGTATGACCAAGTGGTGTCTCCAGTATCACCAGGTGGTGTCTCCAGTATGACCAGGTGGTGTCTACAGTGAGACCAGGTGGTGTCTCCAGTGAGACCAGGTGGTGTCTCCAGTATGACCAGGTGGTGTCTCCAGTATGACCAGGTGGTGTCTCCAGTATGACCAGGTGGTGTCTACTGTGAGACCAGGTGGTGTCTCCAGTATCACCAGGTGGTGTCTCCAGTATGACCAGGTGGTGTCTCCAGTATGACCAGGTGGTGTCTCCAGTGAGACCAGGTGGTGTCTCCAGTATGACCAGGTGGTGTCTACAGTGAGACCAGGTGGTGTCTCCAGTATCACCAGGTGGTGTCTCCAGTATGACCAGGTGGTGTCTACAGTGAGACCAGGTGGTGTCTCCAGTATGACCAGGTGGTGTCTCCAGTATGACCAGGTGGTGTCTCCAGTATGACCAGGTGGTGTCTCCAGTGAGACCAGGTGGTGTCTCCATTATGACCAGGTGGTGTCTCCAGTGAGACCAGGTAGTGTCTCCAGTATGACCAGGTGGTGTCTACAGTGAGACCAGGTGGTGTATCCAGTATCACCAGGTGATGTCTCCAGTATGACCAGGTGGTGTCTCCAGTATGACCAGGTGGTGTCTCCAGTATAACCAGGTGGTGTCTCCAGTATGACCAGGTGGTGTCTCCAGTGAGACCAGGTGGTGTCTCCAGTATCACCAGGTGGTGTCTCCAGTATGACCAGGTGGTGTCTCCAGTATGGCCAGGTGGTGTCTACAGTGAGACCAGGTGGTGTCTCCAGTATGACCAGGTGTTGTCTCCAGTATGACCAGGTGGTGTCTCCAGTGAGACCAGGTGGTGTCTCCAGTATGACCAGGTGGTGTCTCCAGTGAGACCAGGTAGTGTCTCCAGTATGACCAGGTGGTGTCTACAGTGAGACCAGGTGGTGTATCCAGTATCACCATGTGATGTCTCCAGTATGACCAGGTGGTGTCTCCAGTATGACCAGGTGGTGTCTCCAGTATAACCAGGTGGTGTCTCCAGTATGACCAGGTGGTGTCTCCAGTGAGACCAGGTGGTGTCTCCAGTATCACCAGGTGGTGTCTCCAGTATGACCAGGTGGTGTCTCCAGTATGACCAGGTGGTGTCTACAGTGAGACCAGGTGGTGTCTCCAGTATGACCAGGTGTTGTCTCCAGTATGACCAGGTGGTGTCTCCAGTGAGACCAGGTGGTGTCTCCAGTATGACCAGGTGGTGTCTCCAGTATAACCAGGTGGTGTCTCCAGTGAGACCAGGTGGTGTCTACAGTATGACCAGGTGGTGTCTCCAGTATAACCAGGTGGTGTCTCCAGTATGACCAGGTGGTGTCTCCAGTATGACCAGGTGGTGTCTCCAATGAGACCAGGTGGTGTCTCCAGTATCACCAGGTGGTGTCTCCAGTATCACCAGGTGGTGTCGCCAGTATGACCAGGTGGTGTCTCCAGTGAGACCAGGTGGTGTCTCCAGTATCACCAGGTGGTGTCTCCAGTATCACCAGGTGTTGTCTCCAGTATGACCAGGTGGTGTCTCCAGTGAGACCAGGTGGTGTCTCCAGTATGACCAGGTGGTGTCTCCAGTATGACAAGGTGGTGTCTACAGTGAGACCAGGTTGTGTCTCCAGTATCACCAGGTGGTGTCTCCAGTATGACCAGGTGGTGTCTCCAGTATGACCAGGTGGTGTCTCCAGTATCACCAGGTGGTGTCTCCAGTGAGACCAGGTGGTGTCTACAGTGAGACCAGGTGGTGTCTCCAGTATCACCAGGTGGTGTCTCCAGTGAGACCAGGTGGTGTCTCCAGTATCACCAGGTGGTGTCTCCAGTGAGACCAGGTGGTGTCTCCAGTGTGACCAGGTGGTGTCTCCAGTGAGACCAGGTGGTGTCTACAGTGAGACCAGGTGGTGTCTCCAGTATCACCAGGTGGTGTCTCCAGTGTGACCTGGTGGTGTCTCCAGTATGACCAGGTGGTGTCTCCAGTGAGACCAGGTGGTGTCTCCAGTATCACCAGGTGGTGTCTCCAGTGAGACCAGGTGGTGTCTACAGTGAGATCAGGTGGTGTCTCCAGTGAGACCAGGTGGTGTCTCCAGTGAGACCAGGTGGTGTCTACAGTGAGACCAGGTGGTGTCTCCAGTATGACCAGGTGGTGTCTCCAGTGAGACCAGGTGGTGTCTCCATCTCCTTTCTTGTTGTCTGTTCAGGGTCCCAATATTTCCATTTGTGAATTAAAAAGCTTTTTGTTACCAATCCATGGCTATTGTTTGCTTCAATGACTTGAGCTATCTTTGCTGTAAGAAGTGTTGCATAGCATAAGCATCTATGCGTGGTCCTCTGTAGCTCAATTGGTAGAGCATGGAGCTTGTAACGCCAGGGTTGTGGGTTCGGGACCACTGAACCAAAGACACTGGAAACGACTTCCATACACCAAACATTTGGTGTGGATATGAACTTGGTTTTACCGTTGTTGTTCAGGTCCTATTGCAGGAAGATAGGGAGTGAACAAGAAGTTAGTCTGTACATACCCACTGTCACCAAATATGATTCCACTATGTTGTCCTCCTTCAAGCTGAGCACACAAAGAAGAATTTTGGGAAATCCTTGAGTCATGAGTTGCAACTTTCCAACGTGCAACAATGTTGGAGAACTACGCATTGGGAGTACACACACTTTGTACATTTATTGAGAACCAGTTTTTACGATTCCTATACTCTGCTGTAGAGGGACACTTGATGGGAATATGACATCCATCTATACAGTCAATGACTCCAGGGAAGATCCCATATTCATACAACTCTACCTTGTAGTTGGCTTGGGCAACAGCATCAGGGAACTTGATGGAATTGTCTTTCAGTTCACCTGTAGAATTGCAGACTTTGTGGACTATTCTGCATATAGTCAGTTCACTTACACCACTCATATATCCTGTTTCACGATGGACGGTTCCAGATGCCAAAAACCTCAAGGTGATCAGTACTTGTAGGGAAGGAGAGGATGCTTGGCTCAAGAAAACAAATGATTTCAGCTGCATTTTCTCTGTACATACGGAAATGGTCACAGAAATTGACATCATCCAAATCCTTCAGTGGATGCTCCCGTCTATAACTGCCCTTCTGTCAGGCCTTGGTGATGCTCTGTGATCATCATTGATATAGTCCAGGTAATCCATTTTCCTCCATTACCAAGGTCAACCTGGGAGCCAACATCCATTAATCTGAAGTTAAACCTACCTCTGACCAGGTTTAAGTTAAGACTTCACTTAGATCTAGATTAACTTTAATCGTCCTTCTGGAAATCAGACTTTTTCATTATAGACTAGAGCAAATCTGAGACTATTTTTAGCCATGTCTGAGAAATGCCATTTCAGTTAGTCCAGTTTAAACTTCAAAAGGCACTCGCACATCTGAGCTGTCTTTTTTGCAGGTGCCTGGTAAAAGTTCAATAAGATGAAAAAAAAGAGAAGAACCCACACACTGCTGTTGATAGTATCACTGCTGTTGATAGTATCACTGCTCTTGATAGTATCACTGCTCTTGATAGTATCACTGCTCTTGATAGTATCACTGCTGTTGATAGTATCACTGCTCTTGATAGTATCACTGCTCTTGATAGTATCAATGCTGTTGATAGTATCACTGCTCTTGATATTATGACTGCTCTTGATAGTATCACTGCTCTTGATAGTATCACTGCTGTTGATAGTATCACTGCTCTTGATATTATGACTGCTCTTGATAGTATCACTGCTCTTGATAGTATCACTGCTGTTGATAGTATCACTGCTCTTGATAGTTTCAATGCTGTTGATAGTATCACTGCTCTTGATAGTATCACTGCTGTTGATAGTATCACTGCTCTTGATAGTATCAATGCTGTTGATAGTATCACTGCTCTTGATAGTATGACTGCTCTTGATAGTATCACTGCTCTTGATAGTATCACAGCTCTTGATAGTATCACTGCTGTTGATAGTATCAATGCTGTTGATAGTATCACTGCTCTTGATAGTATCACTGCTGTTGATAGTATCACTGCTCTTGATAGTATCACTGCTCTTGATAATATCACTGCTCTTGATAGTATCACTGCTCTTGATATTATCACTGCTGTTGATAGTATCACTGATCTTGATAGTATCACTGCTGTTGATAGTATCACTACTGTTGATAGTATCACTGCTCTTGATAGTATCACTGCTCTTGATAGTATCACTGCTCTTGATAGTATCACTGCTCTTGATTGTATCACTGCTGTTGATAGTATCACTGCTCTTGATAGTATCACTGCTGTTGATAGTATCACTACTGTTGATAGTATCACTGCTCTTGATAGTATCAATGCTGTTGATAGTATCACTGCTCTTGATAGTATCAATGCTGTTGATAGTATCACTGCTCTTTATAGTATCAATGCTGTTGATAGTATCACTGCTCTTGATAGTATCACTGCTCTTGATAGTATCACTGCTCTTGATAGTATCACTGCTCTTGATAGTATCACTGCTCTTTAATAAGCTTTACGTATCATTGTCAGAGCTTTTGTGAGTTTTTTAAATTAGCACCCTTATGTATTCATAGCCATGTCTGAGAAATGCCATTTCAGTTAGTCCAGTTTAAAAGTGCAATTTAGTCTAGGATTAATCTGTATCAGTGAACCCACCCATCATGTTTATCGTGTGTATATGACAAATAAACCATATTTTTGAACTTGAACTTAGAAGGGAAGGGGGAGGACAGCCAGAAAGGGAGGGGAAAAGATGGCCAGCTAAATTACAGTATGTGTCCTCAAATGTTATGTCATCTAAACATCTCACATTAGCTGGAAGAACTGACAAATGAAAAGAATCATAGAGGTCGTATAACTTATTCCATTCTACAGGTCCATTGTTTTGTCCCATGTCTCTTTATATTCATATACCCTGGGGGCTATATAGCTGTATTGAAATCACCATATTCATGTACCTGGGGGCTATGTAGCTGTATTGAAATCACCATATTCATGTACCCTGGGGGCTATGTAGCTGTATTGAAATCACCATATTCATGTACCCTGGGGGCCATGTAGCTGTATTGAAATCACCATATTCATGTACCCTGGGGGCTATGTAGCTGTATTGAAATCACCATATTCATATACCCTGGGGGCCATGTAGCTGTATTGAAATCACCATATTCATGTACCCTGGGGGCCATGTAGGGCTCTGTACTGTAGCTTCTTATCTGTCATGGCTGTTTATTATGTTTATTATTGTCATGTCCCTGCTTTTATTATATTTTACTGCTGCTCTTTAATTATTATTATTTATCTATTTTTTACTTAACACTTTCTATTTTTTATTTTTTCTTCTGAAAAACTGCATTGTTGGTTAAGGGCTTGTAAGTAAGCATTTCACTGTAATATCTAGACATGTTGTATTCGGCGCATGTGGCAAATAACATTTGGTTTGATTTGATGTTTGGAGTTCTGTTGCGCTGTTATGTGGACACTTGAATTTTATTTTCCAGTTGTGTTGCCCTGGTCGTGTCAGTATACAGTAACTTTAAACAGCAACTGCAGTTAAAAACCAACTTATCATTTAGCAAACAGCCTATGTGGCATCGATATGAGTCAGATACATTTATTCTACTGTCAAAATTGACTGCAAAGTGTAAATAGGATAATTTTGGTCATAAAGTCAGTCTTTTCCAAAACTGAGTTTAGTGAGACTTGTGGTTGTGACTGCATCACAACGTAAATGAAGGTTGCCCACATGCCCACACCAAGTAATAATCCATTCAGAATGCAACTGCACGCGACCCAATCGTAATGCCTGTGGTAAATTTGGGTTGACTTTGGATATCCCTATGGGGTTAATTAGGGACCATCAGTAAATTACACCATGTACATGGGACAACATGTTACAATTCCAATAGCTCCAAATTTGGATTGCAAAACTAAAGAGAAACATCAGACAAGACACAGAGACAACAACAGAATAATATGATATGATGGAGAGAGACACCAGACAAGACACAGAGACAACAACAGAAGAACAGGATATGATGGAGAGAGACACCAGACAAGACACAGAGACAACAACAGAAGAACAGGATATGATGGAGAGAGACACCAGACAAGACACAGAGACAGCAACAGAAGAATAGGATATGATGGAGAGAGACACCAGACAAGACACAGAGACAGCAACAGAAGAATAGGATATGATGGAGAGAGACACCAGACAAGACACAGAGACAGCAACAGAAGAATATGATATGATGGAGAGAGACATCAGACAAGACACAGAGACAGCAACAGAAGAATATGATATGATGGAGAGAGACACCAGACAAGACACAGAGACAGCAACAGAAGAATATGATATGATGGAGAGAGACACCAGACAAGACACAGAGACAGCAACAGAAGAATAGGATATGATGGAGAGAGAAACCAGACAAGACACAGAGACAACAACAGAAGGATAGGATATGATGGAGAGAGACACCAGACAAGACACAGAGACAGCAACAGAAGAATAGGATATGATGGAGAGAGACACCAGACAAGACGAGGAAGACATATTGATGGGTAGAGAGGAGCTGTTACCACTGGAGAGAGAGGAGCTGTTACCCCTGGGGAGAGAGGAGTTACTACCCCTGGGGAGAGAGGAGCTGCTACCCCTGGGGAGAGAGGAGCTGTTACCCCTGGGGAGAGAGGAGCTGTTACCCCTGGGGAGAGAGGAGCTGATACCCCTGGGGAGAGAGGAGCTGCTACCCCTGGGGAGAGAGGAGCTGCTACCCCTGGGGAGAGAGGAGCTGCTACCCCTGGGGAGAGAGGAGCTGCTACCCCTGGGGAGAGAGGAGCTGTTACCCCTGGGGAGAGAGGAGCTGTTACCCCTGGGGAGAGAGGAGCTGATACCCCTGGGGAGAGAGGAGCTGTTACCCCTGGGGAGAGAGGAGCTGTTACCCCTGGGGAGAGAGGAGCTGATACCCCTGGGGAGAGAGGAGCTGCTACCCCTGGGGAGAGAGGAGCTGCTACCCCTGGGGAGAGAGGAGCTGTTACCCCTGGGGAGAGAGGGGCTGCTACCCCTGGGGAGAGAGGAGCTGTTACCCCTGGGGAGAGAGGAGCTGCAACGAAGAGAGACTGCGACCCTGCTCGGGAAGAGCTTAGCGATTGGTGGTTGTTGGGGCACGTTTGGCAGGAGCTTCAGTGATGAAGACTGCTGAACTTGCTGATGTTTCACAATATGCCATGGCCGTCTCAGTCACCAGGTCTCAACCCAATTGAAGATAACCATCAACAAAACACTAAATTATGGAATTTCTTGTGGAAGAATGATGTCACATCCCTCCAATAGAGTTCAATACCTTTTTTTTATTTCTTTTTTTATCTTGACAATAAACATTTTAATGAACCACAAACACTCGATGTTTAGGGATGGCACACACATAGGGAGACAGTTTGCGTTCCTTCTCACATATGTACCTAGGAAGATGCAGTGTTTCTCAACCTGTCATTTTACATAATGTTGCAAGACACATACCATCAAATTAATCCATAGACTTTTGTCCATATTTACAGAAGTCATTTCACAAATTGTTCCTATATTGAAAGGACATAGGGAAAATAAAGTCTAACATTTCAATACATAACAAAATAATAAAAACAATCACAGCATTACTCAGTCTTAATGTATTTTAACCATATTAACCAGTTTAATCAAATTGTTTTCATTTGGAACACTAAATCAGAACTACATTTGGAGTTCCAGACACTTGTAGAATGTATGCCAAGGCACATTGTAAGAGCTATAAAGAGACAGGGAGTGGGAGAGAGAACAGGTAGAACCTGATATGGAAATGAGCAGAACAAACAAAAGGAACTTTCCACCACCGAATGATCATTCCAGACTCTACTTCTATTGAGCGACATATAAAAGGTAAGACGACGATTGTTATGTGTATCCAAATTTATGATGATATTGTTATGTGTATTAATATAGTTGATGATATTGTTATGTGTATTAATATAGTTTATGATATTGTTATGTGTATTAATATAGTTGATGATATTGTTATGTGTATTAATATAGTTGATGATATTGTTATGTGTATTAATATAGTTGATGATATGTTTTGTGGACAGTGTTATAATAGGCCTACTCTCCTTAAAATGTTTTGGATATAAATTAGATGCGTGGGGTGAATTCGTTCTGTTTCCATCTGTGTGCCCCAGGTTACACTATCTAGAATCTAAAAGGGTTCTTTGGCTGTCCCCATAGGAGAACCATTTGTAGAACCCTTTTTGGTCCTAGGTAGAACCCTTTTGGGTTCCATGAAGAATCCTTTCCACAGAGGGTTCTACATGGAAGCCAGAATGGTTTTACCTGGAACCCAAAAGCGTTCTCCTGTGGGGACAGCCAGAGGACCCTTTTGGAACTCTTTTTTCTAAGAGTGTACTGTATCATAGGTCTATAGACTTGTCTTCTCAAAACAGGCTTAAAACACAACAAGCAACTAACATTTTCTCTTTCTAATCTACTGTTAACTCTTTTCACTCAGGAAGGTATGTTGTGTGAAAGAGAGACAAATACATACTGTGGAAAGACTAACAACAACTTACACTTCCTCAAAACAGGTTATGTGTATTCATTAGTGCCCACCGTAGCAAAACGTTTGTCAACGGAAACCGTTTAGGTCACGTTGTACAGCGTTTGGAGTAAACTGTTTATGCAACATTTAAAAACTGTTGGCTGCGGAGTAAACTAATGAATACAACCCAGGTTGTAGCCTACAACTCGGCTGTTGATGCCTGCCTCATGCTGTAACCTGAACTTAGCCTGAGGGGTGTACTATGATGCTAGCTAGATATACTGGTTTTCTAAAGTTAGCTAGCTTCAGTTAACTTCACATTCCAGCTCAGGCCTCATCCATAGGAATGTACAGAGTGCCAGTCATCAGGAAGGTGCTCTCAGAATGGAAAATATATAATGACTTGACAGTTTAATCATACAAAATGGTGCTAACTGGACGTGGGCAAGTCAAATTCAATCAGTGGTTGCTGAGGGGAGGACGGCTCATATTAATGATACCATTCCACCTATTCCGCTCCAGCCATTACCACAAGCCCGTCCTCCCCAATTAAGGTGCCACCAACCTCCTATGAATTCAATATGTCAATATTCATTCGTCATAGTTCTACATTTCACATTTCGTATGATAAATGTAATTCTACTATAGTGTAGCAATCTGTGCAACTTCCGGCATGAGTTTACTGTGAACATTGAGGCTGTACCCACTTTAAGTTACAGTTTAGACAGAGACCGAGTAGGCTATTTGATCATAATGTAAAAAAGGCCTCCAATAACATTTAACATGGAAATAGCTGTTCTATCATTCAGCCTACAGTAGCAGCCAATGTATGGTGTTCAATGTAAGCCTACATTCCATGAGACTTTTGAACAAAACATGCAGAGCTTGACATTAACCTGTTTATCTACTTGTCCTTCACACAAGGAGGAGGTGACTGAACATTTTGTTGTGATGATGCAGGAAACCACTTAACTAAATAAAATGCATCATTATTCTCATACCATTATTACAGAGAATCAGACAAATTATGCTACCCTCTGCCTATTGGCTACTTAGTTTATTCAAGCATGTCTCAAAATATAACACTGCCCCTTTAAGACAGAAAAAACTCTTTATCTGACTCGCTTTTCAAAGATGTCTAGAAATGTACATGTTTTGTGCTGTTGTAGAAAGCAATCACTCTCCTATTGCTGACTACAACTGATCTATAACTGGGCTAATAACTCACTAACTAGTAAAGGATATGAACAAATGATCTACAACTGGGCTAATAACTCACTAACTATCAAAGGATATTAATAAATGTCCACACGTCGCAACATGTAGCTCTTGCTTTGATCTCGAAACAAGCGCATCGACTCACAACCGCTGATGCTGTAAAAACAGTTCAAAGTGAATGGTACAAATCCATATATAGCAATGGTCTATTTGCATATACAGTACCAGTCAACATTTTGGACACACCATTCAAGGGTTTTTTCTTTATTTTTACTATTTTCTACATATGGAATCCTGTAGTAACCAAAAGAGTGTTAAACAAATAAAAATAGATTTTAGATTCTTCAATGTAGCCACCCTTTGCCTTGATGACAGCTTTGCACACTCTTGGCATTCTCTCAACTAGCTTCATGAGGAATGCTTTTGCATGCTGAGCACTTGTTGGCTGCTTTTCCTTCATTCTGTGTTCCAACTCATCCCAAACCATCTAAATTGGGTTGAGGTCGGGTGATTGTGGAGGCCAGGTCATCTGATGCAGCACTCCATCACTCTCCTTCTTGGTCAAGTAGCCATTACACAGCCTGGAGGTGTGTTGGGTCATTGTCCTGTTGAAAAACAAATGATAGTCCCACTAAGGCCAAACCAGATGGGATGGTGTATCGCTGCAGAATGCTGTGGTAGCCATGCTGGTTAAGTGTGCCTTGAATTCTAAATAATTCACAGACAGTGTCACCAGCAAAGCACCCCCACACCATCACACCTCCTCCTCCATGCTTCACGGTGGGAACGACACATGCAGAGATCATCCGTTCACCTACTCTGCGTCTCACAAAGACACGGCGGTTGGAACCAAAAATCTCCAATTTGGACCCATCAGACCAAAGGACAGATTTCCACCGGTCTAATGTCCATTGCTCATGTTTCTTGGCCAAGAAAGTCTCTTCTTATTATTGGTGTCCTTTAGTAGTGGTTTCTTTGCAGCAATTCAACCATGAAGGCCTGATTCAAGCAAGTCTCCTCCGAACAGTTGATGTTGAGATGTGTTTGTTACTTGAACTCTGTGAAGCATTTATTCGGCCTGCATTACGACACCATTTTGTATACATCTGGCCATTCATTGGACACTGTGTTATAAAACCTCCAAACGAGCTTCAATGCCATACAGCACTCCTTCCGTAGCCTCCAACTGCTCTTAAACACTAGTAAAACAAAATGCATGCTCTTCAATCGAACGCTGCTTGCACCCACCCGCACGACTAGAATCACTACTCTCTGCGGGTCTGACTTAGAATATGTAGACAACTACAAATACCTAGGTCTGATTAGACCGTAAACTCTCCTTCCAGACTCACATTAAGCATCTCCAATCCAAAGTTAAATCTAGAATCAGCTTCCTATTTCGCAACAAAGCCTCCTTCACTCATGCTGCCAAACATGCCCTCGTAAAACTGACTATCTTACCGATCCTTGACTTCGGCGATGTCATTTACAAAATAGCCTCCAACACTCTACTCAGCAAATTGGATGTAGTTCATCACAGTGCCATCCATTTGTCACCAAAGCCCCATATACTACCCACCATTGTGATCAGTAACACTCTCGTTGACTGGCCCTCACTACATATTCGTCGCCAAACCCACTGGCTCCAGGTCATCTATAAATCACTGCTAGGCAAATCCCCGCCTTATCTTAGCTCATTGATCACCATAGCAACACCCACCCGTATTATGCGCTCCAGCAGGTTTACCTCACTGGTCATCCCCAAAACCAACACCTCCTTTGGCCGCCATTCCTTCCAGTTCTCTGCTGCTAATGACTGGAACGAACTGCAAAAATCTCTGAAGCTGGAGACTCTGATCTCCCTCACTAACTTTAAGCATCAGTTGTCAGAGCAGCTTACCGATCACTGCACCTGTACACAGCCCATCTGAAATTAGCCCACCCAACTACCTTTTGCACACACTGTATATAGATTTTCTATTGTGTTATTGACTGTACGTTGTGTTTATCCCATATGTAACTCTGTGTTGTTGTTGTTTTTATCGCACTGCTTTGCTTTATCTTGGCCAGGTCGCAGCTGTAAATGAGAACTTGTTCTCAACTGGCTTACCTGGTTAAATAAAGGTGAAATAAAAATAAAAAAACTAACAGTGAAATCTCTAGAAAGTTCAGTGAAGTTCAATCTCATACTTCTCTGCGCATGCTGATATTTCTTCTGTGTGGCAGTCCCGGGGGAGCTGTGAGCCTGCGCATGGACGCAGCTTAGAGGGAACATTGGTAATATTTCCAACCAAGTAACCCTATTGGTGCCAATGGAGCGATGCGTAGGGTGACTGTAACCCTATTGGTGCCAATGGAGCGATGCGTAGGGTGACTGTAACCCTATTGGTGCCAATGGAGCGATGCGTAGGGTGACTGTAACCCTATTGGTGCCAATGGAGCGATGCGTAGGGTGACTGTAACCCTATTGGTGCCAATGGAGCGATGCGTAGGGTGACTGTAACCCTATTGGTGCCAATGGAGCGATGCGTAGGGTGACTGTAACCCTATTGGTGCCAATGGAGCGATGCGTAGGGTGACTGTAACCCTATTGGTGCCAATGGAGCGATGCGTAGGGTGACTGTAACCCTATTGGTGCCAATGGAGCGATGCGTAGGGTGACTGTAACCCTATTGGTGCCAATGGAGCGATGCGTAGGGTGACTGTAACCCTATTGGTGCCAATGGAGCGATGCGTAGGGTGACTGTAACCCTATTGGTGCCAATGGAGCGATGCGTAGGGTGACTGTAACCCTATTGGTGCCAATGGAGCGATGCGTAGGGTGACTGTAACCCTATTGGTGCCAATGGAGCCATGCGTAGGGTGACTGTAACCCTATTGGTGCCAATGGAGCGATGCGTAGGGTGACTGTAACCCTATTGGTGCCAATGGAGCGATGCGTAGGGTGACTGTAACCCTATTGGTGCCAATGGAGCGATGCGTAGGGTGACTGTAACCCTATTGGTGCCAATGGAGCGATGCGTAGGGTGACTGTAACCCTATTGGTGCCAATGGAGCGATGCGTAGGGTGACTGTAACCCTATTGGTGCCAATGGAGCGATGCGTAGGGTGATTGCCTTTCACACGAGCAACCCTGGTTTGCTTCCCTGCCCTGCTGTTCGCTACATTGGTGTCAGAATTGGAATGGCGGCTGTGAGGCCATCAGAACGCACGGCCCGGACGTGTGAGTAGTCGACTTCCTGGTCGGAGGGGGCAGTGTGAGCCACATTCCAATTCCCACCATGTGGGTTAACCCTATTGGTGCGATGCGTAGGGTGTTTGCCTTTCTCACCATCGACCTGGGTTCTCTTCCCTGCCCTGTTTGATACACTACTGATGTCATAGACTACCTGTTGAACACAGAGACACAATAATATGAGCGAAAGGATTTGAGGATAATATCAGTTAGTGTTGATTTAGAGTTGTCTTCTGGGTTCAGCCTTCTAGCTGCCTTTATCAATTGGGTGAAATATAATAAATGACATGGTCTCAAAGTTTGGAGATAACCAGGCCCAGTTTAAATCGCCCATGATTTCCATTACATTATTTCCCCAGAGCAGCAAGGGAATCTAGAGACTCAACTTTTGCTAAATCAATAAATCACCTTTATTCACCAAGTACATTTAAACATACATGTGTAGGATCTTAATTTGGAACATTTAGAACGAAAAGACTTAACTAATGGTTTGTGTCTCTGGCAACCGAACCGATAGAACGAACGACCAGCCGGCTTGGGTAGCAACCCCTTGTGTCGGGACTATATCTTGTGGAAGGATGAAATAGTAAGATAGAGTGTATAGTCCTTTAGTCTCTATGGGCCAGATGGTAGTGTACAGTTCAGAGATGGCTTGATGTGGTGTGCAGCATAGAGTGTATAGTCCTTTAGTCTCTATGGGCCAGATGGTAGTGTACAGTTCAGAGATGGCTTGATGTGGTGAGCAGCATAGAGTGTATAGTCCTTTAGTCTCTATGGGCCAGATGGTAGTGTACAGTTCAGAGATGGCTTGATGTGGTGTGCAGCATAGAGTGTATAGTCCTTTAGTCTCTATGGGCCAGATGGTAGTGTACAGTTCAGAGATGGCTTGATGTGGTGAGCAGCATAGAGTGTATAGTCCTTTAGTCTCTATGGACCAGATGGCCAGTTGGTGAGGGCTACAGCATGGGGAAAGAAACTGTTCAGATGGGGGTCTATAACATCCAATCACATAGGTTTAGAGCAGCTGACCGTTGCAACATTTTTGCTAATAACTCAAACTGCCTTATTTAGATAAAGACATAATCTCTGTACAGATGTAGGATCTTAATGTGATCACCCAGTTGCAGGAGAACTGAAACTTGTAGTGTATTTGAGTGTATTAAGCTTTAAAAAAGGTTTCTGAAGATGATCAATTCCACTTTTCTATTAAAAGAATTGTTCATTAATTATAATCCACATAATAATTCAAATGTCCTGTTGCTGCAGGATTATTTTCCTGCTGTAGCAAACTGGCTAAAATTAAGATCCTACATCTGTAGCAATACACCTCTCTTTGATGTACATGGCTATATCAGGATTGACTTTTGACCATTTGACATCTTTTATTTACTGTTGTTTAGGCTGGTTGAATGAGTCGCCTATAAAAGCTACTTCATCTGCAAGAGAACAGGCGGCTGCACCAGCGACTGTAAGAAGTTATGTGATTTCCCCATATGAACGTGAAAGTAAGTGTGTAGCCTACGCAGTTACACAATGGCTGTTGAAACTGTGGCACGTATTTCTCGGTAACATTAGAAGTCGGATGAATGTGTTGATATGTAGGAAAGACGGGCAGACTCTCGTAGGTCTAGGCTAAACTACAAACTATTAGGGCCTACATAAAGCTGGCCCAACAGCAGAGTCCCAACAGCAGAGTCCCGACAGTAGAGTCCCAACAGCAGAGTCCCAACAGCAGAGTCCCAACAGCAGAGTCCCAACAGCAGAGTCCCAACAGCAGAGTCCCGACAGCAGAGTCCCGACAGCAGAGTCCCGACAGCAGAGTCCCGACAGCAGAGTCCCAACAGCAGAGTCCCGACAGCAGAGTCCCAACAGCAGAGTCCCAACAGCAGAGTCCCAACAGCTGTCCTATCATTTCTCTTCATTATTTATCTTCATATGACAAGGATTAAAAAGGATTTGCCTGTAGATTGTCGACTTGATTCATGATGATGACTGCTGGCTAAGATTTTGAAAGTATGATGTTGACATGATCAGTCCAATCAAAGCTACTGTAGATATAATGTGATTTGAGGTCATTTTATCTGTTGGCCAATGACCTTCTTGGATGGGCACTTCTAATGTAACTCTATGGCAGCACCCAAGGGGCTTGCATTTTCTAGCTCTACCCTTAGACTTGGCGGTGACGTAGTGTCCCCATGAATGACAGAACACTGAGCCAATCACGGCACAGCGCTCCGTATTTTCTTCTGTCTTACCCCACCACCACAGAAAGCACTGAGCTAGGCTGAAACACCGGCATTTTGGAGCTGCCTTACTCAAGAAAACAAAAAGGAGACCATGTTTGTATGCGGCTTTATTAACTCAATGATATATATATTTATTTATTTTTACATTTTTTGCAAACTGATATGTGACATGTATTAATGCCAAAATAACATGCAAAACAGGAAAGGCCACCTGCCCTGAATAACGGGTTGCTGGTTGAGAGAATGCCAAGAGTGTGCAAAGCTGTCATCAAGGCAAAGGGTGGCTATTTGAAGAATCTCAAATATTAAATATATTTTGATTTGTTTAACACTTTTTTGGTTACTACATGATTCTATATGTGTTATTTCATAGTTTTGATGTCTTCACTATTATTCTACAATGTAGAAAATAGTAAAAATAAAGACAAACCCTTGAATGAGTGTGTGTTCTAAAACTTTTGACCGGTAGTGTATATATTTTTATGTTGTTAGCGAACTGATATGTGACATGTATTAATGCCACAATAACATGCAAAACAGGAAAGGCCACCTGCCCTGAATGACGGGTCGCCACTGGCTGAGGTATAGACCTTGATCTGCTTTACACAAAAAAATAAACTGTTATACATTATAACCTAGCCGACTTTAAATTATAAAGAATCTCTTAATTGTTGCAAAAAACCTTTCTGTATAGATCACTGATCCCCCCCAGATCAATCAAGCCTGTTTTAGCCCTTCTGTCTACATTCTCAGATACGTTTAGAAAAGAACAGATTCAAAAATAATAAATGGCCGACTTTTAATGAATACAAATAAGGGTGTGACATGGCCATGGTGAAGAGATGTCACAACTACATATTCATGTGATTGCATTAAATCACCTGACTGTTTCGATATGTCTGTTAGTAAATGTTGTGTAAGAGATAATTAATAAATTATAACAATTCACATTCAAGAATTACTGTGTTAACTACAACCAACATGTTGGATCTCTGTTTAGGGGTCAGTGGTCTAAAATGAGTCTCTCTGGGGAGAGAGAGGAGGGGGGCCCTGCCTCTAAAATGAGTCTCTCTGGGGAGAGAGAGGAGGGGGGTCCTGCCTCTAAAATGAGTCTCTCTGGGGAACATGACACCAAAGCTAAGAGGTGAGATGACAATTTTGTTTAAGAATTATTAAGAGTTTATTTCCTAAATGCTATTTCCACAATTTTTCACATGTGTTTTTTAGTCAGAAATGGTTGCTTATGGGTACCTTCAATATTACTGTTCTCAGATGTTTAATTAATAGATTTTAAATGTATATCATTATTATTATTATTATTATTGCAAAACGCTATATATCCATTGTTTAGCTGAAATTGAATGTTCGTATCCTGTATATTTGACTGTATTATCTGGTTGTCTCACCTAGCTATCTTAAGATGAATGCACTTACTGTAAATCGCTCTGGGTAAGAGCATCTGCTAAAGCATCTGCTAAACTGCCCTGAATGACAGGTCGCCACTGCTCCAAAGCAATTACATGTGGTACAGAAACCACTGACTCGCTGCATGTTTCTATTATCAAGACACCTGCTGGTACCTCTTAACTGGTTAGGACAGCTCATGAGGTGTCCTAAATATCTGCCAACTAGGTGGGACACTTATGAATAAAGAGGCTTCATGCATAGCTTTAATTTATACCCATAAGAGTAGGACTAAAATGGCTTTATTCTCAGCACTTATACGACACATTTTCTACTCTGAGACGCTTTTTGGATATGGGCCCAGATCTCAAAATATTGTAATGACCCAGTATTAAATGAGTCTGTCTGGGGAGAGAGAGGACCAATATTTCTACTCTGAGACGCTTTTTGGATACGTGCCCAGATCTCAAAATCTTGTTTTAAAAAACGATTTTCTTTTGTTTGACATAATAAATAAAATAATATTACTAATGTACCCGACTTTAAAGACTGGGTGTAGTTTATTATGTGGCACTGCTCATGTCCGCGTTCTGGAAATGTCCGCGTCCCCGTACAGAACTGTCCGCGTCCACGTACGGTTTGGCGCCAAGCATATTGTCCAGTTACGCGCAGAGTGGTCTGAGGTGATGTTGGGGAATAACGATGGAGTTCGTTACAGTGTTGAGACGCCGAAGTTTATTGTTCAATTTGCTTTTTTTGCGTAATGGTCAGTGACAGTATGAGTGTAGCCAGATCCTTTTCACTCGTAGCCAGATCCTTTTCACTCGCTATCCTTGTTTCATCTTGTGGTTCACCGGATTCGTCATCATCTTCGAGGGACAGGAACGACCTGCTAGCTAGCCAAGCTAGTCGGTACAGCTAGCTAAGCTAGCTACTCTTTACCAGCAGCATCCTAGTTATCCTAGTTACCACTACATCATCACCGGCTGCCTGCATTTCTTGTGGACCGATGGAGCTCCCTGGTTGTTTCTTCCACCTGTTAAGTACCGTGGAGGGCTTCTCCCTCTCTCGTTGACGGATGCTGGCTACCTACCATCCCTCTGTCCGGTTCTCCTCTCTTCACTAGATGGACGGTAACTTTAGTGTTTAACCCCTCTGTGTCCAAGGACTGAACTTTTGAATATAAAATTAGTTCATTGCATCCGCCATGGAGCCAAGTTTCATAATATTACATTCTGTCCCTGGTTATGAAGTAATCGCGAAAAAACAAGCCTTATGTTTGGGCATTTTTCACCCTACCAGCTCCTATTAGTTCTATTGAGCTCCGTGACACCGACTCGCCTTCAGAACGTTCTATTCCCAGCCCATTGTTCTGCGTCACAATGCCAGCTTCACTATTGTTATCAATGAGACCTGCCTGCGTTAACCCTGTAGGTTTACCTCAGGTAACTTATTATTACCAAGGTTACGGCTACTTGGTGAGCGCTAACCCTGTAGGTTTACCTCAGGGAACTTATTATTACCAAGGTTACGGCTACTTGGTGAGCGTTAACCCTGTAGGTTTACCTCAGGTAACTTATTATTACCAAGGTTACGGCTACTTGGTGAGCGTTAACCCTGTAGGTTTACCTCAGGGAACTTATTATTACCAAGGTTACGGCTACTTGGTGAGCGTTAACCCTGTAGGTTTACCTCAGGTAACTTATTATTAACAAGGTTATGGCTACTTGGTGAGCGTTAACCCTGTAGGTTTACCTCAGGGAACTTATTATTACCAAGGTTACGGCTACTTGGTGAGCGCTAACCCTGTAGGTTTACCTCAGGTAACTTATTATTACCAAGGTTACGGCTACTTGGTGAGCGTTAACCCTGTAGGTTTACCTCAGGTAACTTATTATTACCAAGGTTACGGCTACTTGGTGAGCGTTAACCCTGTATGTTTACCTCAGGTAACTGATTATTAACAAGGTTACAGCTACTAGGTGAGCGCGCACCCTGTTCACCTGAGTACATGTTGTGGTCACCAATAGTGAGGTGAGACACAGTTTAAGAGGCGATGGCTGGCGGGTAGCCATCAAACATTAAACATTTTCTGGTCATGGTTAACCATATTAGTTTTAAGAAAAAAGTGTACAATCTAAACAAAACGCATGTCCCTGTCCTCTTTTTCAAGATGTGGCCGATTTAAACAGCCAGAAGACATTTTTTAATTAAGAAATAACCATTTTTTGGACGACTTGTTGTTTCTAAATGGCTGCTGGGTAATTTGATATGCATCGAAATCTTCGTTCGTAGGCATCAAATTGAGTGAATGCTGCGCAGGTTCACTGAGTTGCAAACCAAATGGGTATAATGGGGTGATTGTTGTCTAATTGGGTGGTCTAGCTAATGGATTTGTAGATCTGACACAGTTGCTACCTCAGATTATGAGCCTAGCAAGTGTCATATAGCTCAGTTGGTACAGCATGGTGCTTGCAACGCCAGGGTTGTGGGTTTGTTTCCCACGGGGGGCCAGTATGAAAATGTATGCACTCACTAACTGTAAGTCGCTCTGGAAAAGACCATCTGCTAAATATGTAAAATGTAAATGTAAAAAATGTCATGAATTAGTTATGTAGTACCCACATATGGCCAAAGGGAGGCGCAAGAGTGCTATAAACCCATACTGTTTTTTGCCATATAAACCCTAAACCTAACAATCAATCAAATGTATTTATAAAGCCCTTTTTACACCAGCAGATGTCACAAAGTGCTATACAGAAACTCTTACCCTACTTATAACCTAATTTAGCCGTAACCCTAACCCCTAATTCTAGGGTAGGGTAGCCTAGAACACTTTTAGAAACTATTTTAGTAATAATATTATCTTAGTAAATACAATTATAGTATTAAATAGCGTTTTGATTATTTTGTTGTTATTTTATTATATGTATAATAGCAAGACAGAACACTTGATAAATAAGACACATTTGTTTTATTTTTCAAATGTGGTTTGAATTGGGTGACCTAAGTGTGAAAGTCCAGCAATTGGCGTGGGGCAGGTTTGAGACTGATCTAATACACTTTATTTCTCAGCTGCCTCACCAATGTCTGTACGTGAATTAATAACTTTTAATAGCTAAATATTTCAAACAGATGGCAGCATAAGACCACGAAGCATCAGTTATAGGCTACAAGCAGCAATATGATTGACATAAAATAGCTTGCAACCAAATACTATATGTCCCATGATTTTCTGAAATGGTCACTCATTACTGAAGTTAGCTATATATCTCGTATTAGGCCTGTGTTGCTTTTGGAAGAGCAATTAAATAGTGACTATAGCAGGTGTTGAACCCCAGGTAAATAATCACTAGTCAGATGCTCCAACCTCAACCCTAGTATACATGCATTTTTAAATATCTAATATTACGATTAAACAACCTCGGAATAGATAAGACAAGAGTGCGTCTTCCAGCCCGCCAATAAATTACATAATGCAACCCTCCCGGTTAGCAAATGTACCTCAACATGCCCCTCGCTTGTGCTAGAAGGCTCGCTGCTGGTTGATGAATCTGACAATGAATGTACCAGGAAAATACGTTTTTCTCAACCAGACGTGACTAAATTAATGTTCAGCCTTATTGATAATTGTTATAGTAATGAAGTAGAATTTCAAAACATGAGCATAAAAACAGGTAATAATAAACATGAATCATCATTATATTATTTCACAGTAATCTGTTAAATGATTTTTCAGTCGTTCCTCTTGCGTTAGCAGTGTGGAAAGGGACAGTAAAAAGCATGTGCAGGAGTTTTCCTGTGAGGGGGAGTGGTGGTGTATCCAGGGAGAAACTAAACTAACCTTCTGAAATGTCATTCGTGGTCTTATGCTGCCATCTATTGGAATTATTTAGTAACTGCAGTAGTACTGAATAAAGTATATCCTTACTAAAGTAGTAATTACTCAGAATTGCAAAATATGACATTTTCTAGTTCATTTTACCACTTACAACCATAACTTAACAATTTATAGCATAAAAAACAATGAAACTGACATAAACTAAAAACACCATACATTTAGTTAACTATATATATATATATATATATATATATATATATATATATATATATATATATATATATATATACTATTTATTTAGATGGGTGACATTATCTGCCAAAGTAATACCCCTGTAGATAAAGAAGAGCTCTCCAGTAGGTGAACCAAAACATTCAAAGGCCATTTTCTCAAAAGTGAGGTTACAAGTTTATCATCTTTCAAAGCAGAATTACTTTCCCATTGTTCCTCAACTGTAGTGTATGATATACCTTTTTCTAGCTGAGTCTCTACTTTTATCCAATGTAAAAAACACAAATTTCAAATTTTGCTACATAAAATTGAGCTGATCGGTCACATTTGACTATGTAAAACTTAGCAGTACTACCTATTTCTCTGAGAGTGAGGCAGATATATATTATTACTGTCTAAAACCTAGCAATACTACTTATTTCTCTGAGAGTGAGGCAGATATATATATTATTACTGTCTAAAACCTAGCAATACTACTTATTTCTCTGAGAGTGAGGCACTTATTTCTCTGAGAGTGAGGCAGATATATAGCATTGTGCAAAAAAACATGATTATTTGTCTCTCTGAAATGAAACCATCAAGTGATAGATTTTAAACAAATACATGTCTGTCATTGAACAACCCCATACCATGATTAGATAGTGAAAAAACACACCAATCTCTTTCATCATTTCTTTAAACTATAAAAGCTAATTTATCAACATTTCTGAAAATGGATATATAGTGTTTTGGGAGGGAGCCTTTTCTACTGAACAACGGTAAGAAGAACTCATGGGTCATGGTCAGTGAGTTAAACAACACTGTCTCTAGTCATTTCTCCACTCCCATTTTCCCATTTCTTTTTGTTGTTTTCATAATCCATAGGCTAAATCTTTTTTCAATTTTCATAGTCCTGAAACAATATTAAACAAACACAACATTCCCTCCCTGTGTGTGTGTGTGTGTGTGTGTGTGTGTCTGTCAGTGAGTGTGTGTGTGTGTGCGTGTGTGTGTGTGTGTGTGTGTGTGTGTGTGTGTGTGTGTGTGTGTGTGTGTGTGTGTGTGTGTGTGTGTGTGTGTGTGTGTGTGTGTGTGTGTGTGTGTGTGTGTGTGTGCACTCCCTGGATGAGGAGATGTAATCTCTATCCTGATTGCCGAGTCACTTTTACCCCTACGTACATGTACATATTACCTCAACTACCTGGTACCCCTTATTGTTATTTTATTATGATCATTATTGAAATTTTATTATGTTACTATTTCCTTTTTTATTTAGCTAATTTGTGTTACTTTTTAACTCTGCATTGTTGGGAAAGGGCTCTTAAGTAAGCATTTCACGGTAAAGTGTACAACTGTTGTATTCGGCGCATGTGAGAAATACAATTTGATTTGATTTGAAGCTCATGCGCAGAAATACGTCATTGGGTCTAATGGTTGTCTTGTGCTGAACTGCACATGTGCAGGCCGTCAAATCAAAGGCACTCCTTCGATATAAAGTTGTTTTTGACTAACATGAAAATGTGTCAGTTTGTTAAACTACTTAAGACAGAACAGTTTCAAAATTAACATCTAAGGAAGTCATTTTTACTTCTTTGACTTCTCAAACCCTAAACCCTGGCCTGGTCTGCTTCATATGCGTACCACAATTATATTTTATTTTACATCAGCAGTTGTCACAAAGTGCTTATATAGAAACCCAGTCTAAAACCCCAAAGAGCAAGCAATGCAGATGTAGAAGCACGGTGGCTAGGAAAAACTCCCTAGAAAGGCAGGAACCTAGGAAGAAGCCTAGAGAGGAACCAGGCTCTGAGGGGTGGCCAGTCCTCTTCTGGCTGTGCTGGGGGGAGATTATAAGAGGATATGGCCATTAAGGCCAGATCATTCTTCAAGATTTTCAAATGTTCATGACCAGCAGGGTCAAATAATAATCACTGTGGTTATAGAGGGTGCAACACGTCAGCACCTCAAGAGTAAATGTCAGTTGGCTTATCATAGCCGAGCATTCAGAGGTCGAGACAGCAGGTGTGGTAGAGAGAGAGAGAGGGTCGAAACAGCAGGTTCGGGACAAGGTCGCACGTCCGGTGAACAGGTCAGAGTTCCAGATCCGCAGGCAGACCAGTAGAAACTGGATCAGCAGCATGACAAGGTATCACGTCCGGTGGAGCATGCATCGATACTGATAGGATCGAAAGAAGGGGAGCGCTGCTCTCGGATCAGTTTTCTCCATTAAATCTTATTATTTCACAATACTGACCACGGATCAGCTCCTAGAGAGATATTACCACCTACGGCTGCAAATATTGAGGCGGCTTATTCAAAATGAAACCATCAAGTGATCGATTTTAAAGAAATACATGTCTGTCATTGAACAATCGCATACCATGATTAGATTGTGAAAAAACACACCAATCTCTTTCATAATTTCTTAAACAATAAAAGCTAATTTACCAACATTTCTGAAAATGGATATATAGCGTTTTGGAATGAAACTCTTCTTATGTTTCCCCTTCTGAGCTCAGAGTAGATGAGAGATGTAATGTTTGTCTCTGTTGTGTTGAAGCCCAATCAAGCAGGAGAGACCAGCCTCCCCTGTACCCAGCTGTGTGTCCATGAAGAGTGACCGGTCTATGCATCAACCTATACAGTTTAGAGAGGGAGACTCTTCTACAGAACAAAGGTAAGAATAACTCATGGGTCATGGTCAGTGAGTTAAACAACACTGTCTCTAGTCATTTCTCCTCTCCCATTTTCCCATTTCTTTTTTGTTGTTTTCAAAATCCATAGGCTAAACCTTTTTTCCATTTTCATAGTCCTGAAACAATTTTAAACAAACACAACATTCCCTCCCTGTGTGAGTGTGAGTGTGAGTGTGAGTGTGTGTGTGTGTGTGTGTGTGTGTGTGTGTGTGTGTGTGTGTGTGTGTGTGTGTGTGTGTGTGTGTGTGTGTGTGTGTGTGTGTGTGTGTGTGTGTGTGTGTGTGTGTGTGTGTGTGTGTGTGTGCACTCCCTGGATGAGGAGATGTAATCTGATGTTTTGTCCACAGAAACCAACAGGAGAGATCAAAGTCAGAGATTCTCAGTGGTCAGTCTTCCCAGAGTCATCAAACAGACCTGACCTCCATATTCAGTGTATGTGGTCCTGTTATGTACATTTGTTTTTGTTTACCTCAAGTAAAGTTGATCAGTCATTCATTCATTCATGTGTTAATGAGAAAGCATTTAGTCTCTTGCTTAACTGATTTACTTTATTTATTTCAGTTGCTTGAAGAGAATATTATGACATTTGTGAAGAACGAGCTGAAGATGTTCAAGAGGATTCTTAGTCCAGAACTCCCAGAAGGCTTTGAGAGTCAGAAGCAGGATAAGGAAGTGGTGGATGCTGAAGATGAGAAGCAGGAGAGCAGTGCCAGAGAGGGGGCTCTGAAGATCACACTGCACGTCCTGAGGAAAATGAACCAGAAGGAGCTTGCTGACACACTGGAGAAAAGTAAGAGCTGTCTGCCTCATGTTGAATGCTGTTTTATAACAAACATTTAAAAGCTGTAGCTAAAGTACAGCTAAAGTAGCTGTGTA
Organism: Coregonus lavaretus; assembly: GCF_964263955.1. Classification (NCBI taxonomy): domain Eukaryota; kingdom Metazoa; phylum Chordata; class Actinopteri; order Salmoniformes; family Salmonidae; genus Coregonus; species Coregonus lavaretus. The sequence goes on along the minus strand of NW_028158886.1, from coordinate 18,057 downwards.
ACTCAATGATATTGTAGCAGCCTTAACACAACACCTAGTGACCTCATCAAGTAGCAGCAGGGATGTTTTGTGTTGATTAATTTAGACAGAGAGAAGAGGAGAGACAGAGGAGAGAGAGAGAGAGATCGACAACATTAATGATACCATCAATAATACCAATAATGATATAAATCAGTCACACCAGTGTGTAATGCATTATGAAAACATTTACAGATTTATACAGACAGTTAAGAGAATAAATGATTATAATTTAAAGTCTTACAATACTGTAGGCATTAAAACAGATGTAATATTAATATCCTCTGTGTTATTTCTAGATTCAGATGAGCGTGCTGTGATTCTTTAACGTGAACTCAAATCTAATCTAAAGAAGAAGTTTCAATGTGTTTTTGAGGGGATCGCTAAACAAGGAAACCCAACACTTCTCAATAAGATCTACACAGAGCTCTACATCACAGAGGGTGGAACAGGAGAGGTCAATAATGAACATGAGCTGAGACAGATTGAGACAACAACCAGGAAACAAGCAAGACCAGAGACTGCAATCAAATGTAACGACATCTTCAAACCCTTAACTGGACAAGACAAACTTATCAGAACTGTGCTGACAAAGGGAGTCGCTGGCATTGGAAAAACAGTCTCTGTGCAGAAGTTCATTCTGGACTGGGCTGAAGGAAAAGCAAATCAGGATGTCCAATTTGTATTTTCATTCCCTTTTCGGGAGCTGAATTTGATGAACAGGGAAAAACACACTTTGATTGAACTTCTCAATCACTTCTCAATGGAAACCAAAGAATCAAGAATCTCCAACTACGACAAGTACAAAGTTCTGTTCATCTTTGATGGTCTGGATGAGTGCCGACTGCCCCTAGACTTCCAGAAGAACAAGATCTGTTGTGACGTCACAAAGTCAACCTCAGTGGATGTTCTGCTGACAAATCTCATCAAGGGAAATCTGCTTCCCTCTGCTCTCCTCTGGATAACTACCCGACCTGCAGCAGCCAATAAGATCCCTTCAGTGTGTGTTGACCAGGTGACAGAGGTACGAGGGTTCAATGACCCACAGAAGGAGGAGTACTTCAGGAAGAGATTCAGTGATGAGGACCTGGCCAGCAGAATCATCTCACACATAAAGACATCAAGGAGCCTCCACATCATGTGCCACATTCCAGTCTTCTGTTGGATTTCTGCAACAGTCCTTGAGCACATGTTGAGTACAGACAAGAGAGAAGAGATGCCCAAGACTCTGACTGAGATGTACACACACCTTGTGGAGTTTCATACCGAACAGAAGAATGAAAAGTATCTTGGGAAAGAAGAGACAGGTCCACACTGGAATAAAGAGAGCATTCTGTCACTGGGAAAACTGGCTTTTCAACAGCTTATGAATGGCAATCTGATTTTCAATGAAAATGACCTGAAAGAGGCTGGCATTGATGTCAAAGAAGCCTCAGTGTACTCAGGATTGTGCACACATCTCTTTAAAGAGGAATGTGGGCTGTACCAGGACAAGGTGTACTGCTTCGTGCATCTGAGCATTCAGGAGTTTCTGGCTGCTGTATATGTGTTCCTCTCATTCATCAACAACAATGAGAATCTAATGGCCAAACCTCAATCAACCAGGAACTTTTTTTCACTGTTCAGAGACAAGCCTGAAGTTACTTTCTACGAGAGTGCTGTGGATAAAGCCTTACAAAGTGAGACAGGAAACCTGGACCTGTTCCTCCGCTTCCTTCTGGGCCTCTCACTGGAGTCCAATCAGAAGCACTTACGAGGTCTACTGACAAAGACAAGAAGCAGCTCACAGAGCCATGAAGAAACAGTCAAGTACATCAAGGAGAAGATCAGGGAGAATCCCTCTCCAGAGAGGTGCATCAATCTGTTCCACTGTCTGAATGAACTGAATGACCATTCTCTAGTGGAGGAGATCCAAAGCTACCTGAGATCAGGAAGTCTCTCAGAAGCCAAACTGTCACCTGCACAGTGGTCAGCTCTGGTCTTTGTGTTGCTGACTTCAGAAAAGGAGCTGGATGTGTTTGACCTGAAGAAATACTCCAGATCAGAGGAAGGTCTTCTGAGATTGCTGCCAGTGGTCAAAGCCTCCAGAGCTGCTCTGTGAGTACATAAAATGACATTTAAGTACTAATCATCAGGAAGAAATATTCAGTTTAGAGAAATATATGTATTATAATATGTATATAATGTATAATATTACATTGAAAAACTTACTGAATCAATGCATTGATGTTCACATTAGTATAACAATATGACCATACAATTCTAGGAGACAGAAGATGAATCTATATATATACATATATGAATAGATATGGCAGGTTTCAGGACTCTGAAGTCTCCCGAGTGGTGCAGTGGTCTAAGGCACTGCATCGCAGTGCTAGCTGTGCCACTAGAGATCCTGGTTCAAATCCAGGCTCTGTCGTAGCCGGCCGCGACCGGGAGACCCATGGGGCGGCGCACAATTGGCCCAGTGTCGTCCAGGGTAGGGGAGGGAATGGCCGGCAGGGATGTAGCTCAGTTGGTAGAGCATGGCGTTTGCAACGCCAGGGTTGTGGGTTCGATTCCCATGGGGGGCCAGTATGAAAAAATAAAATAAAAATAATAATAATAATAATGTTTTCACTAACTGTAAGTCGCTCTGGATAAGAGCGTCTGCTAAATGACTAAAATGTAAATGTATCTGAAAATGTTGAAAAAATATATTTTCACCACCAAGAATAGCAGTGTGATTTTAAAATGATTTTACTCTTACAGGCTGTCAGGCTGTCTAGTCACAGAGAAAGGCTGTGCTTCTCTGGTCTCAGCTCTGAAGTCAAACCCCTCACACCTGAGAGAGCTGGATCTGAGTAACAATGACCTGAAGGATTCAGGAGTGAAGCTGCTCTCTGCTGGACTGGGGAATCCCCACTGTAAACTGGAGACTCTGAGGTCAGTATTCCTGTAGTTGGTCAACAAGTGATAACTGTTCACCAGATCCACATGTGTTTACCAGGCACACATAGTCCACACCATATGTGTTTGGACAGTGAAGATAACAGTTTTACATTTGGTTCTATGCTCCAGCATTTTGGATTTGATATAGAATGTTTCATATTAGGCAACAGTATGTAATGTCACCTTTTATTTGAGGATATTTTCATACATATCTGTGTTACTGTTTTGAAATTAAAGCACTTTATGTGTCTAGTTCTCCCATTTGAAAAAGTCGTAATAATTTGGACATATTCACTTATATTGTATTAAAGTAGTCATAAGTTTAGTATTTGGTCCCATATTCCTTATCTGCAGTGAATACATCAAGCTTGTGATTCTACAAACTTGTTGAATACATTTGCAGTTTGTTTTGAATGTGTTTTAGATTATGTTTTTCCCAATAGAAACTGAATGGTGAATAATGTCCTGTCATTTTGGAGTCACTTCACTTGTATTGTCAGTAAGAATAGAAGATGTTTCTGAACACTTCTACATTCATGTGGATGCTACCATGATTATGAATAATCATGAATGAATCGTGAATGATGATGAATGAGAAAGTTACAGAGGAACAAGGATCATACCCCCTCTGTTATTGGTAATGGTGAGAGGTTAGCATGTTTTGTTGTAGCCTCTGTAACTTTCTCACTCATTATTATTTATGATTCATTCATGATTTTTCTTAATCATGGCATCATCAGGATTCAGTTAGTAGTGTTTAGAAACATGTTATCTACTCACTTAGACAGAAAATTACTCCAGTCATCATCCACCATTCAGTTACTATTGGACAAAACATAACCCAAAACACAACCAAAACAAACTGCAAATGCAACCAACGAGTTTACAACCAAATACTCAACTTTTGACTACTTTAATACACTATAAGTGAATTGGTCAGAATACTTATGACTTCAAATGGGGGGACTAGATACATAAAGTGCTTTCATTTCTAAATGGTGAAACAGATATGTATTAAAATACCCTCAAATAAAAGGTGAGATTATATACTGTCACCTCATATGAAACGTTTGATCTCAAATCCAAAATGCTGGAGTATAGAGCCACATTTAAAATGTTAGCTTCACTGTCAAACTAGATATGGTGTGGACTGTATACTCAATGCAATCTAAATCTGATACCTCACTGTCTGTCTTTTGACTGATACTGCTTTTTAAACTGCTCTGGTCAGTCTACTCAAATATTTGTACTTTTATATGTTTCTCTCTACAAGCAATACTTTGATAATTTGTCATTTCTAATAATGATACATTCATTTATGAATAGATATGGCAGGTTTCAGGACGCTGATATATCGTAATATGTTGAAAAAAATATACTGCCACTATTTTGACCACCAAAGAATAGCAGTGTGGTTTTAATATGATTTGACTCTTGGCAGGCTGTCAGGCTGTCTAGTCACAGAGGAAGGCTGTGCTTCTCTGGTCTCAGCTCTGAAGTCAAACCCCTCACACCTGAGAGAGCTGGACATGAGCTACAATCACCCAGGAGACTCAGGAGTCAGACTGCTCTCTGCTGGACTGGAGGATCCACACTGCAGACTGGAGAAACTCAAGTATGTAGAGGGTTTATGTCAATGTTCATATCAGACATGTTGGAGTTATCAGGCTAGTTAAGACAAACATTCTGACCACCACTTGGACTAAGTTATATGCTGACTGTGTGTGTGTGTGTCCAGTGTGTGTGTGTGTGTGTCCAGTGTGTGTGTGTATCCAGTGTGTGTGTGTTTGTCCAGTGTGTGTTTGTGTACAATGTGTGTGTGTGTGTGTGTGTGTGTCCAATCTGAGTGAGTGTGTGTGTGTGTGTGTGTGTGTGTGTGTGTGTGTGTGTGTGTGTGTGTGTGTGTGTGTGTGTGTGTGTGTGTGTGTGTGTGTGTGTGTGTGTGTGTGTGTGTGTGTGTGTGTGTGTGTGTGTGAGTTCAGGTGTATCCCTCAATGACTGTCTGTTCTTCTGCTTACCGCTACAGTGTGGAACATGGTGGAGAGAACACAATGAAACCTGGACTTAGAAAATGTGAGTGTTGACTGCTGTGAAGAATATGACTAAGAATAAGTCTTAATTCAAGTGAAGTCAAAGTCAAAGACCACCATCATTACTTACTTGGTCATATTAAATATCAGCTGTAGTTCTACAGAAGCACAAATCAGGGACACCAAAGTTTACAAAGAGTTGCTTTGACAATGTGTGTGTCTCTGTGTGTGTGTGTGGCGTGTTCGTGTTACTTTAGAAATGTGTGTGTGTGTGTTCAGGATGTGTGTGTGTGTGTGTTCAGGATGTGTGTGTTTGTGTGTGTGTGTGTGTGTGTGTTCAGTGTGTGTGTGTGTGTGTTTGTTCAGGATGTGTGTGTTTGTGTGTGTGTGTGTTCAGTGTGTGTGTTTGTGTGAGTGTGTGTTCAGTGTGTATGTGTGTGTGTGTGTGTAATTAATGGGAGTAAGTGTGTTTTATATTACCATACAGTATAACATATGATCATTCAACAATCTCAAGTTACCTTAACTTCTCCTTTTGATACCTAGAAACATCTACATTAAATGAATTAGTGAAAAGTGAGTTAACATTCTAATGTGAATGATGATGATTTCTAATATTGTGTCTGGTTTCATCCATCAGATGTCTGTGATCTCACACTGGACCCAAACACAGTAAACAGATTCCTCTCTCTGTCTGAGGAGAACAGAAAGGTGACATGGAGGAGAGAGGAGCAGCCGTATCCTGATCACCCAGAGAGATTTGAGGTCTCTAGACAGGTGCTGTGTAGAGAGGGTCTGACTGGGCGCTGTTACTGGGAGGTAGAGTGGAGTGGGAGAGGGGCTGGTATAGGAGTGACATATAAACGAATCAGCAGGAGAGGAAGGGGTAGTGACTGTGGGATTGGATACAATGACAAGTCCTGGAGTCTGATCTGCTCTGACAACAGTTACAGAGCCTGTCACAATAATAAGTCCACTACCATAGACGTCCCCTCCTCCGGCTCCCACAGAGTAGGAGTATATCTGGACTGGCCAGCCGGCACTCTGTCCTTCTACAGAGTCTCCTCTGACACACTGACCCACCTGAACACATTCCACTCCACATTCACTGAGCCCCTCTATCCAGGGTTTTGGGTTTGGGATGACCCCTTTGACCTTTGGGGTTCCTCAGTGTCCCTGTGTGAAACATAACACACACACACTGAACACACAAACACTGGACACACACACAGGACACACACACTGGACACACTGGACACAAACACACACACTAGATTCACACACACACACACACACACTGGACACACACACACACACTGACACACTGGACACACACACTGGACACACACACACACTGGACACACACACACACACTGGACACACACAAACACTGGACACACACACACACACACACACACACACTGGACACACACATACTGAACACACACACACACACTAGATTCACACACACACACACTGGACACACACACACACACACACTGACACACTGGACACACACACTGGACACACACACATACTGGATGGATGTCAGCAGGGCATGAGGGAGAATGCCCAAGTGAATAGGTGTGTCTGTGTGAGTGAGTGAACCTGTCCCACAGGGGGGCAGAGCAGGCAGCCCCTTTGGAGGCTGGCTGCTCTGTCCCCCTTTTTTTTGGCCTGCTGCACCTCTGGAGGTTAAGGGGGTAAGCTGTACTCTCAAGCCCATGTGAGAGAGGGTTTAAATAGGAAGAGAGAGTTTAAATAGAGGCATGGATGTCAATGGAGTGAGCTGTACTCTCAGGACCATGGGAGATGTCCTTTACTAGGCAGGGAGTTTAGACCAAGATGCATGGAGCTCCAGAGGTCACAAGGTCAATGTGGGCCTGCATGGATGTCAGCAGGGCATGAGGGAGAAACCCCCAAGTGAATAGGTGTGTCTGTGTGAGTGAGTGAACCTGTCCCACAGGGGGGCAGAGCAGGCAGCCCCTGTGGAGGCTGGCCTCTCTCTCCCCCTTTTATCATAGCCTGCTGCACCTCTGGAGGTCAAGGGAGTAAGCTGTACTCTCAGGCCCATGGGAGAACTCTTTTACTAGGCAGGGAGTGTAGAACAAGATGCATGTAGCTTCAGAGGTCACACTTATTCCCATTAATTACACACACACCCTGGATACACACACAAACACAAACACACACTGGACACACAAACACACTGGACACACACACACACTGGACACACAAACACACTGGATACACACACACACTGGACATACACACGCACACTGGATACACACACTGAACACACACACACACTGGACACACACACACACTGGACACACACACGCACACTGGACAAACACACTGAACACACACACACTGGACACACACACACACACCAGGACACACACACACACACACACTGGACACACACACTAGACACAAACACACAATGGACACACACACACACACACACACACACACACACTGGACAGAAACACACTGGACACATACACACACACACTGAACACACATACACACACACTGAACACACACACACACTGGACACACACACACTGGACACACACTGGACACACACACACACACACACACTGGACACACACACCCTGCACACACACACACACACACACACACACACTGGACAGAAACACACTGGACACATACACACACACACACTGGACACACACACACACACACACTAGAAACACACATACACACTGGATACACACACTGAACAAACACACTGGACACACACACACACACACTGGACACACACACGCACACTGGATACACACACTGAACACACACACACTGGACACACACACACACACACACTGAACACACACACACACACTGGACATGCATCAACACACATACACTGGACATACACACACACTGGACACACACATACACTGGATACACACACACACACACACACACACACACACACTGGACACACACACTGAACACACACACTGGACACACACACACTTAACACACACACTGGACACACACACACACACACACACATACACACACACTGGACACACTTAACACACACACTGAACAGACACACACACACACACACACACACACTGAACACATATACACTGAACACACACACACACACGACACACACACACACACACACAGGACACACACACACCCAATGTACACACACACACACACACTGGACACACACACACAGGACACACACAACAACAACACACACACATACACACACACACACTGGACACACACATATACACTGCACACACACACACTGGACACTGCAAAAACACTGGACACACACACACTGGATACACACACACACACACATACTGGACACACACACACAGGACACACACACGCACACAAAGGACACACACACTGGACACACACACACACACACAGGACACACACACACACACTGGACACACACAAACACACACACACACACTGGACACAAACACACACACACAAACACACACACACTGGACACACACACACACACACACACTGGACACGCATCCACACACACACACTGGACACACACATACATACACACACTGGATTCACACACACACACACCGGACAAACACATACATACACATTGGACACACACACACTGAACACACAAACACACACTGGACACACACACACTGAACACACACACACTGGACACACTTGACACACACACACACACACACACACACTGAACACACACACTGAAAACACACACACACACTTAACACACACACACTGGACACACACTGAACACACACACTCTGAACACGCACACTAAACACACACACACGCATGACACACACACACACACACTGGACACACACACACACATGACACACACACACACACTGGACACACACACACCCAATGGACACACACACACACAGGACACTCACATACACACTGCACACACACACACTGGACACAAACACACACTGGACACACAAACACTGGATACACACACACACACACACACAAACACACAACAGACACACACACACTAGACACACACACTGGACACACACACACAAACACACACTGGACACACACACACACACTGGACACAAACACACACACACACACACACAGGACAAACACACACACACACTGGACACACACAAACACACACACACACACTGGACACAAACACACACACACACACACACTGAACACACACACACACAGGACACGCATCCACACACACACACTGGAAACACACATACATACACACACTGGATTCACACACACACACACTGGAAACTCACACATACATACACATTGGACACACACACACTGAACACACACACACACTGGACATAAACACACACACACACACACACTGAACACACACACTGAACACACAATCACACACACACTGTACACACACTGAACACACACACACTGGACACACACACTGAACACACAAACTGGGCACACACACACTGAACACATACACACGCATGACACACACACACACACTGGACACACACACCCAATGGACACACACACACACTGAACACACACACACACACTGGACACACACACACACTGGACAAACACACACAGGACACACACACACACACACACACACACACACTGGACAAACACACACAGGACACACACACACACATTGGACACACACACACACTGGACACACACACACCCTGGATACACACAAAAACACAAACACACACACACTGGACACACACACACACTGGACACACACACAGGACACACACACACACACACACACTGGACACACACACACACTGGACACACACACACACACACACACTGGACACACACACGCACACTGGACAAACACACTGAACACACACACACTGGACACACACACACACACACTGGACACACACACACACACTGGACACACACACTGGACACACACACACACACACTAGACACACACACACACACTGGACACACACACACATACACACACATTGAACACACACACACACTGGACAAACACACACACACACACACACACACACACACACACACACACACACACACACACACACACACACACACTGGACAAACACACACAGGACACACACACACACACACTGAACACAAACACACACACTGGACACACACACACACTGGACAAACACACACACTGGACAAACACACACAGGACACACACACACACACACACACACACACACACACACACACACACTGGACACACACACACACTGGACATACACACACTGAACACACACACACTGGACACACACACACACACACTGAACATACACACTGAAAACATACACACACACACTTAACACACACACACACTGAACACACAATCACACACACACACACACTGGACACACACTGAACACACACACTGGACACACACACTGAACACACAAACTGGGCACACACACACTGAACACACACACACGCATGACACACACACACACACTGGACACACACACCCAATGAACACACACACACACACACACACTGGACACACATACACACACACACACACTGGACAAACACACACAGGACACACACACACACACACACACACACACACACACACACACTGGACAAACACACACAGGACACACACACACACACTGGACACACAGACACACACACTGGACACATTTCCTTGTGTTGGATTTTGATGAAAGGAAATCCCATATAGCCTACTGGACAGGACTTTGCTATGGCATCTTCTGTTTGGGTGTCTCAGGTCAGTGAGTGAAGTGAATGAAGATCACGTGACTGAGGAAAATATTGCTGTGGTTGAGGACAATATTGAAGTGAGTGACAATCAGGAGCTTATTGAGAAATGAACAATTATTGGAATTGTTGGAAATATTGGACAGTTTGATCAAAGTATTGAGTCGTGGAGTTAAGCTAAGAAAGAGTTGTCAGGTTGGACAGCAGCTAAAAAGACGTTGGAACTAAGATGGCAACCACCACACCTCATTGGATCAGCACTTTTATAGATATCATTTATTTAGAACTATCCACTGCTAGGATCCATGGGGCCAAACAACATTGCAGCTGAAACCATAAAATAACTCCTGTAGTGGGTTTTACCCAACAGATTGACTGTTAATTATCATTTTTGTGCAAATGTCTACCTTGATTTAGTATTTAATTTAATGGAGATCAGGTTGGGTGTGTTGTGGTGGTCCCAGGAGGGGTTGGAGGGTGGGTTGGGGTGGTCCCAGGAGGGGTTGGAGGGTGGGTTGGGGTGGTCCCAGGAGGGGTTGGAGGGTGGGTTGATGCAGCTGAGGTGGGTGATTGTATACGTGGTTTATTATAATTGTATTTATCTGCAATAACTAGTTTCCATAATATACTGAGATATATTTTAACAGTATTGTTTCTCTAGCTGTATAACCATTCCTGATGCTATTTGTTCTTGTCTGTGTTCCTTTAAAATAAATAAAACGTTTCAACAGAGTTTCAACTGAAAATCAAAGACCGGGAAATCAAGTCACATGCTGGTGTAAGGACATGGATTGTTCAGCCTGTGGTAAAAAGGTCAACATCGGACAAGTCTCCAGAAACAAAAAGAGAACAGAGAAATCACAAAAAAGGGAAACAAGAAACAGGCATTCCAACGAAAGACACATAGACATGTTCACACTGTTGAGTGAGACAACACTGAGGTGAGTGACTCATCAGACGAGGAAGTTACACTGAAAATCCTGACTTTTTCCTGGCGGGCCGCACGGCTACTATGTCTCCCCCTTGCTAGAGGGACAACCGGTGGGTATGGAGATTGACACAGGGGCAGCTGTATCTCTTGTGTCAGAAAAAAGACACTGAAACACCTTCCACTTCAACCAGCGCACCTCGTGTTAAAGACTTACACAGGTGAATCTGTCGCTGTGAGAGGCATCACTGATGTCACAGTTCAGGTAAACAGACAAACTGAAAAGCTGCCCCTCTATGTTGTGAAAGGAGACTATGCATCACTACTGGGATGTTCATAGTTGGAGAAAATCACACTGGAATGGCCATCAGTGCATACAATGAAACATGGAGACACAGACCTACCTGCCATCTTAAAGAAACATGGAGAAGTCTTTAATGGACAGCTGGGTAGTATGAACGACATTAATGGACAGCTGGGTAGTATGAACGGAAGCTTAGCATTAAGCCAGACAGCAAACCAACGTTTCTGAAAGCAGGACCTGTACCTTATGCTATCAGACCAGAAGTCAAGGCTGACTTGGACGCTTTAGTCAAGAACAAAGTACTGGAGCCAGTCAGCATGAGTGAATGCATGAGCAACACCCATCTACCAGTCCTTAACACTAGAACCGCCTGTTCTTTCAGCATATAAGAACCCGCTAGAGAAAGTTACCAGGCGTCCACTTTAGTAATTGCATCAGAAGCATATCAACCAGCAAGGTGCAAGGTGTGCAAAAATGGTTTGTTAAATAAATGCTTGATAAATAGTGCATAAACTGTTGTAAATGATTAATTGCATGAAGAAATATTAGTGGAAATATTTCAATAAAATAACAACAATAGTTAATTCTACAAAGTAAAAATAAAATCGCCCTATATCCTATTTCTGTTTCCTTTACAATAAAAACAATACAGTGTAATCCATCTGATCAACTTTATTTGTAGATTCAATTAGTAATAGAGTTATAGTACTTAATAAAGTCCATTTACAGTTTATTTTGACAAAGTACAAATCAAAAAAAGTATAATAATATTAATATAACTAGCCAGGTGTTCAGGTGAAATGATTTGCTGTATTCCTAAACAAAAGCACCAGTGCATGAACAATTGTAAAGGATGAATTGTATAAATACATTTTTGTGGAAATATATTCATGACAAGATGTAAAAACAATAATGTGTTGATTGTATCAGACACTGTACCGCGCCTTTACACATGAATCAATCACATCTTCTCTTAATGTTTCGGGTCCACAAACAAATCAAATCGGTTCCCTGCACACAGTTTTCATGGGCCTTGTTCGGTGTGCACCTGCTGTCTTGACATTGTGTATTTTTCCCCAGTGGGAGCTGTGGTTCTTGGGGAAGAGGGAGAGCAGGACCTGCTGTCTTGACATTGTGTATTTTTCCCCAGTGGGAGCTGTGGTTCTTGGGGAAGAGGGAGAGCAGGACCTGCTGTCTTGGCATTGTGTAACTCCTGAGTGGCGCAGTGGTCTAAGGCACTGCATCGCAGTGCTAACTGTGTCACTAGAGATCCTGGTTCGAATCCAGGCTCTGTCGCAGCCGGCCGCGACCAGGAGACTCATGGGCGGCGCACAATTTGCCCAGCGTCGTCCAGGGTAGGGGAGGGAATGGCCGGCAGGGATGTAGCTCAGTTGATAGAGCATGGCGTTTGCAACGCCAGGGTTGCGGGTTCGATTCCCACGGGGGGCCAGTATAAAAAAAAAAAAAAATGTATTCACTAACTGTAAGTCGCTCTGGATAAGAGCGTCTGCTAAATGACTAAAATGTAAATGTAATGTGTATTTTTCCCCAGTGGGAGCTGTGGTTCTTGGGGATGAGGGAGAGCAGGACCTGCTGTCTTGGCGGCCTGCTTGGTGACTGTAGCTTCTTTCTCTGCGTTCATGTGGTTCTCACCAAGCTCACATGCCAGATCCATGATGAAATGTCTCCTGCTGACTGTCTTGTCTTGTCAAGGCATTGCTTGTACAACACGTGTTGATAGCAGTCATGTCGAGCACATTGTAGAACACCTCAACAGGCCAGAGGAGAGTACCCCCTTTTACAGAGTACAGTCAACAGGCCAGAGGAGAGTACCCCCTTTTACAGAGTACAGTCAACAGGCCAGAGGAGAGTACCCCCTTTTACAGAGTACAGTCAACAGGCCAGAGGAGAGTACCCCCTTTTACAGAGTACAGTCAACAGGCCAGAGGAGAGTACCCCCTTTTACAGAGTACAGTCAACAGGCCAGAGGAGAGTACCCCCTTTTACAGAGTACAGTCAACAGGCCAGAGGAGAGTACCCCCTTTTACAGAGTACAGTCTGGACATCTGGTCGAGTGCATCCACACATAAAATAAAATAGAATAGAAAAGGTTATAATTATATATAATGATAATACTAATAGTAATAATATGAATGTAATATAATAAAAGGGGATCCTATTTGGTGTTTGGCAGATGGGAAGGCTATGTGTATATGGTAGAGATACTGTATATACCTTTGTGTGATTGTAGTCTGTCACTGTCTCCGGTTTCTTCTTCTGGTCACTGCCGGTGGCAACAGTGGGGTGCATGGTGCTGAGGAAGCGAACACTTATTTATTTAACATCTGTACACCGTGAGTGTTGCTCTACCACTCTCCATCACACCGTGAGTGTTGCTTTACCACTCTCCATCACACCGTGAGTGTTGCTTTACCACTCTCCATCACACCGTGAGTGTTGCTTTACCACTCTCCATCACACCGTGAGTGTTGCTTTACCACTCTCCATCACACCGTGAGTGTTGCTTTACCACTCTCCATCACACCGTGAGTGTTGCTTTACCACCCTCCATCACACCGTGAGTGTTGCTTTACCACTCTCCATCACACCGTGAGTGTTGCTTTACCACCCTCCATCACACCGTGAGTGTTGCTTTACCACTCTCCATCACACAGTGAGTGTTGCTTTACCACTCTCCCTCACACCGTGAGTGTTGCTTTACCAGCAGCTTCTGCCTTTGTTTGTTCACTGTTCTGAGCAGGATAGTCTTCTTTACAATCAACTTGTCTGACAGGGAAATTGATGTGAAGAAGCTGTCTATGGTCCCATTTCTGCCTTTGCCCATATAAGGCTCCACTTGGCTCAAAACCACAGTCAGACAGTCACTCACCCACTGGTCTGGTTTCATCTTTCCCCAGATATGGAAAGACATTGAGCAAGTTGGTTTCAACATCTGCGGCTAACCAAAACTGAAGTCACATGCACCATTATCAGTTTCTATTTGGTTTCTATTGGCCATTCATCCATTGACGACAGAATATTATGTTACTCGTTGTTGCTTAGTAACCAGAGCAATGCTGGCACTAGAGTGGTCATCTGCTAAATGAATGAACAGCAGGGATGTTGGTGAAAAAAGTGACATTTGGAAATAGAGCTGCACCTCTTGAATTTGGAGAGTTATTTGATAAAGGTAAGTGTCATAGAAACTGCAGAATATGCTCTTTCAGATACAGCACTATATAGAAATCACAATGTTTTACCTGCATGTGACTCTGAAGGAGGATTTGATAAAGAGATGCTCCTTTCCCTGCATCTGTCAATTACAAGATGCGTCCATCTCTTCATGTACAATTTGACCACTGATAGGCCTAATATTGTCACTCATCAGATTATTTAATCTGGTCTATAGGCTAACTCTTATCATGTGTGAAATGAGTTTTGGTATAGTTTATGTGTAGTTTTGATGGGCCGGCTGTGAGGCTGACTGGCATCATTTGTTCACTCATCAACTTCGGTAGTCAAGGATATGTTTTGCGTAATTCTAAAGGCCTACTTTTTGCAACACATTCTCACACTCAATTCG
>NW_028158887.1:0-43104 GCF_964263955.1 Coregonus lavaretus | reverse complement strand
CAAAACACCATGTTACCAAAACCCCATGTTACCAAAACCCCATGTTACCCAAAACCCCATGTTACCCAAAACCCCATGTTACCGAAACCCCATGATAACAAAACCCCATGTTACCATAACCCCACGTTACCAAAACCCCCATGTTACCGAAACCCCATGTTACCCAAAACCCCATGTTAACATAACCCCATGTTACCAAAACCCCATGTTACCAAAACCCCATGTTACCCAAAACCCCACGGTACCCAAAACCCCATGTTACCAAAACCCCATGTTACCAAAACCCCATGTTACCCAAAACCCCATGTTACCAAAACCCCATGTTACCCAAACCCCATGTTACCCAAAACCCCATGTTACCCAAAACCCCATGTTACCCGAAACCCCATGTTACCAAAACCCCATGTTACCAAAACTCCATGTTACCCAAAACCCCACGGTACCCAAAACCCCATGTTACCATGGTGGTACAAAAAAAACAAAAATTAATAATGGTGGTTACAATCACTCCTTTTATATTTCTTCCAAGGTTCTAGAAAGATAAACTAATTCTGAACATGTTATTAAAATTAGAACCACTTAAGGTTTGTCCCCACATTTTAAACACCAGTCCACTGCTGACCATAGATTTAAAACACAAAACTGACCTAAGATCAGCATGTAGGGTCAGCATCATTCTACTCCTACTCAGTCCCCTGGGCTGCTCTCTCCTCTCCCGGTCCAGCTTCAGCTCTGGAGCTCAGAGAGACCATCTCCATGGCATTGGCATCAACATAAAGATCCATGCTGCTCACCCTGTTCACTCTCTTCTGCCTCCTGGTGGTCTAGGGAGACACAGCACCAAGAGTGAGTGAGTGAGTCAGTCATGTACTAATAATGGAAACACTTCAAGATGAAGAATCTAAGAGAAACACTAAATAAGATGAAGACATAACGACAAAAGCAATACATTCTGGAACACAAAACAGACGTAATTGAGCTACTCTCTTAAAATAATTAAAACCCCATGTTACCAAAACCCCATGTTACCATGGTTGCAAAAAAACAAACTAAAAGGAATCATGGTGGTTGCTGTCACTCTTTTTAGATGTCTTCCAAGGTTCTAGAAAGATAAACTCATTCTGAACTTTTCAGCTATTATTAAAATCCCGGTCTCTCGTTCTCTCTGTGTGTGTGTGTGTGTGTCTGTCTCTCGTTCTCTCTTTGTGTGTGTGTGTGTGTCTGTCTCTCGTTCTCTGTGTGTGTGTGTGTGTCTGTCTCTCGTTCTCTGTGTGTGTGTGTGTGTCTGTCTCTCGTTCTCTGTGTGTGCTCACGCGTCTCTCGTTCTCAGTACAGAAGAACAAACCCAAGATAGTGCAACACAAGTCAAAGATACACATCTGGTTAATCACACACCTTAAACACAGATATAGACCAATGTAGAATCTGAACCCTGCTCAAAGACACAAACATTTAAATGACTTGTAACGTCTGAGTAACTGTCTTTACCTTGTAGTACAGGTAGAAGGTGGTGATGGCTGTCAGTAGGATCAGCAGCACTACAACGTGTCTGATGATGAAGGCTGGCAGAGGAGAGGCTGCAAACAGAAACACCTTTGATGAGGGGACTGGTCATCATCACATAGATCTGTGGGAAATCTGTCAATGACAAAGTTATAAGTCAGGTTCATGTTCAGTTACCTGTGACGGTGAGGGTGAGGAGCTCGCTCTCAGAGGAGAAGTTATGAGAGAAAACATAATTGTCATAAACACAGCTGTAGTTCCCTTGGTGGGAGTCATCTGCAGCAGGGAAGAGGAAGGCAGCAGAGTGATTGACAGCTGGCTGGGTCTGGGTTCTGTTGGAGCCGGTGAACGTGAGGAGGAAGGAGCCTCCTGGGTACTGTGGCTGAGTGGAGCAGGAGATGGTGAAGTTGTAGCCCCTGAACACCTCTGGCCCCTCATGGCCCCTGGAGACCCCTCCCATTGAGTCAGTCAGGAAGATATCAGGCTGGACCAGGAGATCTGTAACAATAAAAGAGAACAAGAAAAACCTCTTCAACTAGTTTCCTATAGATATGACAATAACATCAGCATGTAACAGTGCTAGCCACCCTCCCTCACAGGGCAACATGAGTAGTGGGCCTACAGTCACTGAGACAACATATGTTGATATCAGGCTGAAGCAGGACATCTGGAACAAGAGGAGAGAAAAAGAAAACGTAGCTCCTCAACTACTTTCTTTCCTCATTTAGATATGACAATAACATGACATGTGACAGTGGTAGTGAGTAGAGACGTTCAGTGAGATAACGTTCAAATACAAAAGCATTCTGGGATATTGAAGTTGTATTTGATTCCTACTTGACTGATTGATTTGTTTTGCAAAGCAGATTTACAAGCTAAACAGTCATTGTGAGAGGTGCAGAGGAAGTTGTATGAATGAAGGAAATCAGTTGAATATAATTATAATATCTTGATATTACCTGAGCAGATCACTGTGAATACAGGAAGGATATCATACGTTCTCCAACACTCCCTCAGTGAAGGCTCAGACCCATAACAGTAAACTCTAAACCCTCTAGTGGTGTTTCCAGCTAGTACTGAAACAGTGGAGCCACAACCCAGCTGTCCACACACTAATGCAGCTACAGCCTCCTTGATCCAGTCTTCAGCTCCCACAGTCCTCCACTCTCCCTCGTCGTACCGCTCCACTCCACCAGCACAGCGACTGCCTCCTCCCACCAGCCTCACATCATCAGGCTCTGAGAAAAGAATAATAATAATATGCCATTTAGCAGACACTTTTATCCAAAGCGACTTACAGTCATGCGTGCATACATTTTTGTGTATGGGTGGTCCCGGGGATCGAACCCACTACCTTGGCGTTACAAGCGCCGTGCTCTACCAGCTGAGCTACAGAGGACCACAGAGAGAAGAGAGAGAGACAGTAATCTTACTATTTTCACACTAAAACACATCTACAGTGGGCTCCAAAATTACTGGCACCCCTGACTGCACCAACAATACATTAAAAAATATAAACAATACTGTACTTTATTAATGTTTCAATGGAACCAACCAAAATCATACAATTATTTAATACAAAATAAAAGTCACCTAAATCAAGGTTTCATAATTATTGGCACTCCTCATTTAGTACTTAGTGCAACCACCTCAGGCAAGGATAACAGCATGGAGTCTTTTCCTGTAATGTTTGACAAGGTTAAGGAACACATTTGGAGGGATTTTGGACCATTCCTCTATGCAGATCCTTTCAAGATCCTTCACATTCTTGGGTTTGCGCTTATCAACTGCCATCTTCAAATCAGCCCACAGATTTTCGATTGGATTGAGGTCTGACTGAGATGGCCATGGCAGAAGATATATTTTTTTTGTCACAGAACCATTTCTGTGTGGATCTTGAGGTATGTTTTGGGTCATTGTCTTGTTGGAATGTCCACCTACGGCCAAATCCCAGCCTTCTTTGTCAGCCGAAATTGCCTGATACTTGGTGGAATTCATTATGCCATCCAGTGCCCCTGGACCTCTGGAATTAAAACAGCCCCAAATCATCACTGACCCACCACCATATTTCACAGTGGGTATGAGGTGCCTCTCCTTGTATGCATCTCTGTTTCGACGCCAAACATGCCGATGCTGTATCTGACCAAAACGTTCAATTTTGGTCTCATCTGACCAGAGCACCTTCTTCCAGTCATAATGTAAATGACGTTTCGCAAACTCAAAGCGCTTGCGTCTGTGTCTTGGGGTCAGAAAGGGCTTTCTTCTGACAAACCTTCCAAAGAGCCTGTGGTTGTGGAGGTGGCGTCTGATGGTGCTTTTTGAAACCTGGTGACCCCAAGACGCCACCAAGGCCTACAATTCGTTCACAGTTATTCTTGGGGATTTTGTTGCTTCTCTCACCATCCTCCTCCCTATCCTGGGGGGCAAAATGCATTTGCGTCCTCTACCGTGAGGTTTTCAACTGTTCCATATCTTTTTAATTTTTTAATAATTGCCCTGACAGTGCTCAGTGGTATATTCAATCGTTTGTGGATCTTTTTGTAGCCATTACCAGATTTATGAAGGTCTACGACCATCTGTCTCTTTTGAACTGCCAGTTATTTTGTTTTCTTCATGGTGTTGGATGACAAAGGGATATTGTATGCGTGTTACCTCATTTTTATATCCAAGTGAAACAGGAAGTGATGTAATGGCTCAATATAGTTCCTTAAGACTTAGATACACTTAAATAAGTGGAATTTATTTCCTGGTTGATAGGATAATTATTAATGACTAATTATTACACCCTGAAACTGTGTGAAATGTGTTAGAATGTGTGAGTGTAGGACCAGTAAAGACTATGACATTGAGCTACTATTTAGCAATGTGATTAAGAGTTAGACCAGACAACAAAGGACAAGGAGAACTGGCTACAGACAACTGAGAAACCAAGATAAAGAGGCCTCCCAATTAAGGGAGGAGAGAAACGGTTAGGCTTTTTAAGGAGTATGAGGACGGCGATAACTAAGGAATGCAGCCTATGATAAGAACATATGTGTGTGACCTGATGGTTAGGAGAGCAGAGGAAAACAGCCCGCCTAAAAGGGGTGGGGTTTTTGTATGACGTGTGAGTATAAAAGATGGACTCTGAAATTGTGATGAACAGAATTCTCAATGAATAAAGGCCTGACTATGCAGACCGGGACTCTGTCTGTTTATTGATCCAAAAGCATTACAACCTTTTGGGAGACGCACAGAGACACTGAAATAGTTGAGTTCAACCATTGAGATTAAAATATTCACTTAACACTGGTTTAATTTTGGTAGATGTTATTTACAATAATCTTTAAGGGTGCAATTAATTGTGAAACCTTGATTTGGAGGACATTGATTTTTAATTTAATCAATAAATGATTTTGGTGGGTTCCATTGGAACATTAATATAGTACAGTATTTCTCACATGTTGGTATTTTCAGTTTCTCTCTATAATTATAGTGTTTATATTTCTGTAAGTATTGTTTGTGCATTGCCAGACAGGGGTGCCAGTAATTTTGGAGCCCACTATATATTGCCTCTCATATTCTTCACTCCAGGCGAGAAACAATGTTGATTGAGTGACAAACTGTTTCTTACCTGAGCAGGTGAGTCCAACAGCATTACCAGGTAGGCAGGTGTTGTTTTTTCTGTCTGAGGTGTCACAGTCCAGGAGAAGGGACTCATTGCCTTTACACTGGAACTCTTTATCCCAGGTCTGACCCTCACCTTCTCCATAGAGCCCCCCCCTGTAGAGCTGCAGGAGCCCCACAGCCAAGCTCCCCACAGACTACCTCTGCATCCTGCTGGTCAAAGTCAGCTTCACACACTGAGGCCCAGGACTGATTGGACTTCACCTCCAGTCTCCCAGAGCAGACACCAGCTCCATCCACAAGCTGCACAGACTCTGGAGAAAAAGAGTTGGTTGAACATTCAATCCGTTTTGTTGATGACACAGTCAAGGACTAAACACAAATATGTTGGATAAAAGATTGTAGGTTGCTATGTTTGATACTGTAAGAGGTAGAAATGGGTTCTTAGTCACTCAGGACAGGGTTGGGAATAATGCAGGCAGGAGACAGGAATAAGTTCACTTCACTTTATAGAAAATACACAGCTGGACATCCATCAGGCAGCTTCACTTCAGTAACATCTGAACTACAATGATCTGCCCATGCACATCTCCCATAAATGAATATGACAAACACAAATATAATGTTTAAATACATCTAACATCTCTCCCTCTTTAAATGAAAAAACACATAAAACATGATATATGCTAATCTTGTATAATGTACAAATCAAATCTCTCAATATTACCAGTGTCTTACCTGAACAGATCACATGATGATAATATCCACCATTACAGTAACCAGGTCCTCCTCCTATGTTACACTCTCTAATAGTAGACTCATATCCTCTGCATGTACTCAATAGTGTGGCTCCTCTTCCATCTTCAACCAGAGGTCCTCTAGATGCAGCTATAGCATTCCCACAGCCCAGCTCTCTACACACAACCTTAGTCTCTCTCATGCTCCACCATGTAGAACATAGACCAAACCACTGTCCTCTGTAGAAGATTTCCACATTCCCAGAACAGGAAGTGGTCCCATTCACCAGTCTGACTGAGTGTTCAGCTGTAAACAGCAGAGAGGAAAACACAGTGGTGAGGACAGATTATGACAGGGCTTCTGTTATTCTAACAGCAGTAATGCTTTGTGGTTGACAAGTATTAGTAGTGCCATAAAACAGTACTTGTTATTGGGTTTTAGAATGGTGTGTATGGACACATGAATTTCTCCATGTGGGATAATAAAGTTGACTAATATTGAACTGCTATAATCACTGTAGATGTATACTCTACCTACCTGGTGGACTGACGCTTAGAGCCTGGATATCTGAGGAGAAAGAGAGAGAGAGAGGAGAAAGAGAGAGAGAGAGAGAGATAGAGGGAGAGGAGAAAGAGAACAGAGACAGAGGCAGAGAGAGAGAGAGAGAGAGAGAGAGAGAGAGAGAGAGAGAGAGAGAGAGAGAGAGAGAGAGAGAGAGAGGCAGAGGTTAAATGAACATCAACATGACCTTTCATGATGTGATGGGGAAGATAGGCTTATCGATGGTATGATGCAACAACACACGTGTGTACACACACTATAGATACAAAAGTATGTGGACACCCCTTCAAATTAGTGGATTCTATTTCAGCCACACCCCTTCCTGACAGGTGTATAAAATCGAGCACACAGCCATGCAATTTCCATAGACAAACATTGGCAGTAGAATGGCCCATACAGAAGAGCTCATTGACTTTCAACGTGGCACCGTCACAGGATGCCACCTTTCCAACAAGTAATTTAGTAAAATGTCTGCCCTGCTGGAGCTGCCTCGGTCAACTGTAAGTTCTGTTATTGTGAAGGGAAACGTCTAGGAGCAACAACGGCTCAGCGTGAAGTGGTAGGCCACACAAGCTCACAGAACGGGACCGCCGAGTGCTGAAGAGGGTAGCATGTAAAAAACGTCTGTCCTCGGTTGCAACACTCACTACGAGTTCCAAACTGCCTCTGGAAGCAACGTCAGCACAAGAACTGTTAGTTGGGAGCTTCATGAAATGGGTTTCCATGGTTGAGCAACCGAACAAAAGCCTAAGATCACCATGAGCAATGCCAAGCATCGGCTGGAGTGGTGTAAAGCCCGCCTCCATTGGACTCTGGAGCATTGAAAACGCATTCTCTGGAGTGATGAATCACGCTTCACCATCTGGCAGTCCAAAGGAAAAAATCCACGCAGCAATGTATATTTAACATTACCTCACTAATGCTCTTGTGGCTGAATGGAAGCAGGTCCCCGCAGCAATGTTCCAACATCTAGTGGAAAGCCTTCCCAGAAGAGTGGAGGCTGTCATAGCAGCAAAGGGGGACCAACTTCATACTAATGGTCATGACTTTGGAATGAGATGTTTGACAAGCAGGTGTCCACATACTTTTGGTCATTTAGTGTACATTCCCTTTCCATGGAAATGTGTAACTCTCTTTGCAGATGAGTTTATATCTAATTTAATACCTTTGCTTTGTCTGTTTTTGAAATCATTCATTTCAGAGGTCAGAGGTCAAGCTGAGCCGGACCAAAAGTGGAAGAGTGGAAAAGGTTACTGGTTGTGATGACATCACTGGTTAGAAGTCAGTGATGAAAAGATATTCAGTTGACTGCATGTTAGTCTGTTGATGTTAATTTAACCTCTCTCTCTCTCTCCCTCTCTCTCTCTCTCTCTCCCTCCCTCCCACCCTCCCTCCCTCCCTCCCTCCTGTTGATTTTGACTCAGGTAACAGACCTCTAACTTCTACCCCCCCTACTCCTGCTCTAACATACAGTATCTCACAAAACTGAATACACCCCTCGCATTTTTGTAATCAATAACATCATTATCTATATACTACCAACAACATCATAACAATACTCTACATCATAATCAATATCATAACATTGATAATCAATAACATCATTATCTCTATACTACAAACAACATTATAACAATAATCTGACAGTTTGAACCAAGGAAGCCTTGTGGTAGACCAATGTGGTTGATTAACAGAGCATCTGAGTGTGTCCCAATAATATCTCCTTTCTCCTGAAGTGTGCACTTGTTCACTACTTCCCACTAAAAGCATTGGATTGGTGGAGGCATGGACTAGTGGGAGTTTCCACCATATTTATAATGTGATGTAACCCTATCACCACAGGCTCAGATAAATCCATAGAGTAAAAGTATGGTGAAAAGGTCCACTCAGTACATAATAAACCTGGTATGACTAAACTCGCTAAAGAAAAACCAAAGAGACCAGGGTTCTTACCTACAGATAGAATGTGTATATAAAAAGAATGAATAATGAATGATCCACTTGCAAACAATTGGCAATACACACAATACAATAATATTTTAAGATAACCTAAACCCGGGTGCTAAACTGAAATGTTCGTTGGCGCCGTTGGAGCTATAAAAAACAAACAGTCTAACCCCACAGTTATCACGGTAGAAAGCCCTTGAAACCAACAGTTGACTATTTATAATCCAATAGGCAGAAAGTGCCCTGCATGCTTCCGAAAAACGATGTCCAGTGTCCAGTTTATAGACAAGTCAATATTGTTAATGTAAACAGCATAGGTGCAACTTTGGTTTTAGAAGTGGGGGAGACATAACTTTATTTATATTCATTTTTGTTTTTATCCAGTTGGATAAACACTCCAAACAGCCTACCCGACTGCTCAGAACCCTCCGCATGGTCCTAAAGCACACTGTCGCCTGATTTAACACCATCAGTAGATACACATTGAGTTCTATCTGTCAAGTCATTTTTTTACCAGTTACATGCAGCCTGGTCTAGGCCAATTGAGCCAAGCCTCTGAATTAGCAGTGAGTGATCAACAGCCTTTGACAGGTCAATGAAGAGGGCAGCACAATGTTGCCTTCTATCCTTACAGTGAACCACATCATTTATAACTAGGGATGCAGCAGAGATAGTGCTATGACCTGGTCTAAAACCCCACTGATGTACATTTAGAATACATCTTAGCTGAGAATTAATTAAGGATTCTAATATTTTAGCTAGGCAAAAAAGTTTAGAAATAGAGCAATAATTATTTAGGTCACAAGGGGTCACCACCTTTGTGAAGGGGGAGTACATGGGCCGCCTTCCAAACCTTGGAGATAGTACCAGATATAACTGTCAGGTTACGGGTTTATGATTCAGCAATCAGGGGGGCAGAGCGCTGCAGTAGAAATGGATCAAGCATATCAGCCCCAGTGGATTTTTTTTTTACATCAATCTTAAGCAAGACATCTAGCACATCACAGATAGTAAATAGTTGAAATGAAACAAAGATTGACTAGAAGTTGACGGGTCAACCGTTGAGTCAGCTAGAGGCTGGCAGAGGGAAGAGCAGTCGATTGACTGACCAGGGTCAACTAAACCACTGTTTCTCTCAAATAAAAAGCCTGCCGAGGTAACATGATGATTAAAAGCATCCCTTATTCCATTCTTCTCAGTTATGATGCCAGAGTCAGACAGAACTCCCTCCTAGCTCGAAAAACCTACCCTATTGTTTCAGTTTGTTAGGGACAAGAAACGTATTCTACCTAAGCTACATCAACACAATGTAATGAAGAATGTTATTATTGTTTTCAAGTGAGTACACAACTCTAGTCTAGGCTGTAAACTGCAGTGAATAGCCCAGGTCATTTGAATAACTCCTGGGGTCCCTTCTCTCCTCGCCTCCTTCTCTAAACCCATTGGAGGAGGTCATTCAAACCTAAAATGCTACAAGGAAGCAGCTAGCAGCCAAGCAAAATGGTCTTGAGTGGCAACCAATCTGCCCAATTAGCTGTTATGTTTCCATACACCCACTTCTGTTGATCCTCCCACTTCTTTAGCAACACCCACTTTCAGACACACTCCATGTATGCAGTTACCCTCTGGGAGAATCTCGATTGTATACTCCTCACGTCCTCTCTCCTCGCCTCCTTCTCAAAACCCATTGGAGGAGAAGGTCAGAGGGGAAACCCTCCGGCTTTCTCATCTAATGGGTTTTGAGAAGGAGTCGAGGAGAGAGGAGTGAGGACGCAAGGATTATGCAATTGAGAATCTCCTCATTAGTGGAGAGTGAAAAACAAGTATGGGTGTTATTAAATAAGTGGGAGGATCAACATAAGTGGGTGTATGGAAACATAACAGCTAATTGGGCTGATTGGTTGCCACTCAAAACCGTTTTGTGTGGCTGCTTGCTGCTTCCTTGTTGCATTTTAGCTAAGCGGGTTAGGCAGGTTAGGAGAATTAAGGTGGGAGGTTAGGAGAATTAACGTGGCAGGTTGTAGGAGCAACCTAGCAGATCAGGATAATGAGATTAGGAAAAGAGTTAGGGTTAGGTTTAGCTAAATTGCTACAAGGAAGCAGCAAGCAGCCACACAAAAAATGGTCTTGAGTGGCAACCAATCTGCCCAGTTAGCTGTTATGTTTCCATACACCCTCTTCTGTTGATCCTCCCACTTATTTAGCAACAACCACTTTCAGACACACTCCATGTATGCAGTTACCCTCTGGGAGAATCTCAATTGTATACTCCTCACGTTCTCTCTCTTCACCTCCTCTAAACCCATTGGAGGAGAAGGTCAGAGGGGCGGGACCTCTGGCTTTCTCATCCAATGGGTTTTGAGAAGGAGGCGAGGAGTGTGCAATTGAGATTCTCCCCATGACTGTGAAAGGGTGCCATAAAGCAGTGTGCACTGTATAGAGCTCGCCAGCTTGTAGCCTAAATGAATGGGGAAAGACTAGGGTTTTGGGATAAACGCTGAAAATAAGGTCTGAGATGAACACAGACTTAGTAGATCTTATACGTTTTGTTCTATAAGATAATATGTCAGGTAACATGACCTTTATGAATTATGAAGCCTTTATGTTTTGTTCTGTGAGATAATATCAGTCAGGTAACATGACCTTTATGAATTATGAAGCCTTTATGTTTTGTTCTATGAGATAATATCAGTCAGGTAACATGACCTTTATGAATTATGAAGCCTTTATGTTTTGTTCTATGAGATAATATCAGTCAGGTAACATGACCTTTATGAATTATGAAGCCTTTATGTTTTGTTCTGTGAGATAATATCAGTCAGGTAACATGACCTTTATGAATTATGAAGCCTTTATGTTTTGTTCTATGAGATAATGTCAGTCAGGTAACATGACCTTTATGAATTATGAAGCCTTTATGTTTTGTTCTGTGAGATAATATCAGTCAGGTAACATGACCTTTATGAATTATGAAGCCTTTATGTTTTGTTCTATGAGATAATATCAGTCAGGTAACATGACCTTTATGAATTATGAAGCCTTTATGGGCTTTTTCTGATTACATAAATGCTTCAAATTTCACAAAAAGTGACGTTAGCTGATGAAGATTATCTTATATAATAAATCGTAGGCTATAAGATCTCCTAAGCCTGTGTTTACCACAGACCTTATTGTCGGAATTAATCCAAAAACCTGACAAAAACTCCATTAATTTCCCCGTAGGATTTGTCCAATGAACCAAGGTGGAGTTTGTGCCTACAAAAAGTCTCCATTACTATTGCTCTGTATAGGGCAGTGGTTCCCAACCTTTTTCGGTTACCCAGAGGACCCTCTCATGTGCATTATACCAGTAACCCTCTGGTCTCATGAGTCTTCTCAAGGACCCCCTGTGGATAGTCCAAGTACCCGCAGGGGTCCTAGTACCCCTGGTTGGGAAACACTGCTAGTGAATAGGGTCCCTTTGTCTTCCTGTCATACAGTTAAATGGCCACTAGATGGCGATGTTTACCCAGTCTGGGCCAGGGTTGCACTACAGAACTAACACTGCTGAACCAGGCCTACGGTGGAAAACAATCCTTTATCAAGGTTATGGGTCCATTCATATCTAGCTAGGCCTGTATTCATGAAGAGTTTCAGAGTAGGAGTGTTGATCTAAGACCCCTTTTGCCTTTTAGATCCTAATGAATAACATTACATGGACAGTGGGGAACTGATCCTAGATTTTACATTTCCATTTGAGTCATTTATCAGATGCTCTTATCCAGAGCCACTTACAGTTAGATCAGCAGCACTCCTATTTCTTTCCTGATTGATACGGCAAAACCTGACCACACGCACTTTACGTTAATTCTCCTAATCGGCTACGTTAATTATCCTAACCCGCTACGTTAGTTCTCCTAACCTGCCACGTTAATTATCCTATCCTGCCACGTTAATTCTCCTAACCTGCTAAGTTAATTATCCTAACCTACCGCGTTAATTATCCTAACCTGCTAAACTAATTCTCCTAACCTGCTAGGTTAGTTCTCTTAACCTTCTCAGTTAGTTCTCCTAACCTGCAACATTAGTTATCCTAACCTCCCACGTAAATTATTCTAACCTGCTACATTAGTTATCCTAATCTCCCACGTTAGTTATTCTAACCTGCTACATTAGTTATCCTAACCTCCCACGTTAATTATCCCAACCTGCTAAGTTAGTTATCCTAACCTCCGCAGTGGCGTGTATTCATGGTTGCCAAAGGAAGCCAGGCTTCCCCAAAAAATGACCAAGAAAAAAACATATAAAATAATGTATCTTTCATCTCTCTGTGTTTCATCATTTTCCTTCAATTAGCAAGAGGCTGAATGTATCTCACCGGAGAAAGCATCTGAGCGAGTGAAACGGTGCCCCTCTGTCTCTGTATGTGGAGGCCATTCTATCTGATGCTGTCTGGTTAAAAAGAGTATGACATTGCTGCCGCCCTGTAGCATTGAATGCTAACATTTGGCCTCCCTTGATCATAAAAAAATTAATTAAAATACCAAATAGCGTTGAGCTAAACTGTGAATGGTCCTGAAATAAATCAAATAAAATAACAAATTGCATAATGACCCCTGCACCCACCCGACCCCCCACCCGACCCCTCGCACCACCCCTAGGAGGCCGCCCCAGAGTTTGGGAACTACTGATCTATCTGATGCTGTCTAGTTCAAAATAATATGACACTGCTGCCGCCCTGTAGCATTGAATGCAAGGGAAGCCAGCGAACATTTGGCCTCCCTTGATAATACAAAATAATAATAAAAGCCAATCAGCGTTGAGCTAAACTGTGAATGGTCCTGGCACTTACCCAGAAAGATATAAAATAAAAATTAGCATACTCCTGTCTATACAGAAATAAATAAAAGCATTCAAAATAGGCTTCTAAAGCATGATTTGGGCACAGAGGATCATTCATTATCTTCTTAAAAATATATATATATGTTGTGGATTGTTTTAAATCTCATTGCCTACTGTCAGAAGGAAAGGCAGCGTGCACAATATCGACAGATAATTGTTGAGTTGAGACTGTCAGGGAAAAGCAGAGGCCCAGCCAGGCATATCGCAATATTTTCAAATACAATCGTGGGAAAACATAATTTGGAAAGCAAATGTCTATTGCTGTAAAGAGAAGGCAGTGAAAATACTTTAATCTTTCTTTTATGTAGTTATCAAAATTCTCAACTTAATTGAGTGAACAACAGTAAGGCCTATCTTATTGGCACCAGCAGAGAGTATCATTGTTGGGTCAGTGCCACTTAAAAGTAATTTTTCTGAAAATAATGTAAGTTTTAAAGTTAATTTCCTGCAATTCTGAACATTTTGCCATGGGGCATAGAGAAAATGTTGCCGTTCTGAAGCAAGTTTGCTGCAATTCAACACATTTGGCCAAAGGGTGGAGGTAAATGTTTGCCTTTTTTAATATGATAACTGATAATCAATGGGCCCCAACCCGGTCGGTAATTCGACCATTCTTACTACAAGACTAATTTACCAATCTAATAAAATGTTGCTGACATGGGCTAATTGAGTGACTGCTGAAGCACAAATGTCTAAATTGCACCTTGTGTTTTTTATGTTTCAGTCTAGGTGTTGTATTTCTATGTTTGGCACTCGTTTGGTTGTGGGATCTTGTTCCGTGTGGACGCTTGTTTAGTGTTCAGCCTGAGGACTTCACGTTTCGTTGGTTTGTTGTTTTGTCGTGTGTTTAACGTTTAAATAAACATGTACGCATTTCACGCTGCGCCTTGGTCTGACCCGTCCTTAAACGAACGTGACAACTGAAGTTAACGAATTGCATCTAGATCCATATTTTTTTTATCATAGCCCAAAGATGGTTTATTCAATTCTTCCAATTTTTCATGTATTTGTCAGTCAACTGATATCATCATAATTTTTTTACATCATTCTGACTCCAACGAAAAACATCTAATTCCACCTATAGTAATTTGATAGGACCTTCATTAAAACATCTGCCAACGGTATAAATAGTTGATAGTGTAGTATCTAGACAATGTATGACTTTGCTGATGTTTGCAAATGGTGTGTTAGAGGAAGTTGACTCAGCTTGCGGAAGCAACTGGAAAGGGGAACTCTGTTATGTGGAGTCCTGGGATTGGTCTGTGGGGGAAAACACCCATATCAGGTTACATAGGATATAAATACCTTGGTTGGGACAAAGGACGGGGAGAACAACATATTAGAGATTGGGCTGGTTGTTCTCCGGATTTTCTGCAGAAATCTGTAAATTGACGCTGAAAGTAAAGATGTAATAAACTATTATAATCGAGGACAGTGTCAGCGGATTTCTTGTCATCACAGCATCTCAGCATCATTCTCGACACTACAATAGAACTGTAGTATAGAGCTCTGATACAAACAGCTGTATTGTTGTGTATTCTCCGAAAGGTAGTTATTCTAAGGCAAATCTAAAAAAGTATTTATTTGAATCCAGGGGGACCTGTATCAGTGATTTAGACCAGATAAACAGATCACCTGCAGAAATGAAGAACCTTACGTACTCGCCTGGTTATAACTGGTTATAACTAGGTATGACCGTGTACACAATCAAAATGACCTTGCATATATGTTTAGTTGCAGTCACAACAGCTCATAAGTCTGTCAGTGGGATGAATACTTGTTAAAACTGTAATGCAGAAACCAGCTACCCTCTAAACGTACACATAGCGCTGTATTGGTGGGTATTCTTTGAAGAATAGTTGGTTATTCCACGGGAAATGTTATATAAATACCATCATTCCTATCATATCCTCCAATATTCTATATGTGCAAGTTGTTGTGGTATGTGGGTTGCTATAACATTTGGTTTGAAGTGACTTTGAGGATTTGGGCATGATTTTTGAAGCGATGCTAATGCTGGCTGTGGGGTAAGTAAATAAAGACAGATGAGACATATTTTTGGTCATTGTATCTCATGATCAATCTATGAATTACTTTTTGTCAATAAAATTAAATATATTTCCAATGTTGGTGTACCGCTCCTTTAAATGGCAGTCATTTGTACCACATAAATATGACACCTTTTGTATTTACTTAAAAATAAATTATACTACAATCAAATTATGGTAAATCGGCTTTTTAGGACTTACTTTGGAAAAAAGCTGCACATTATTTAAGGGAAAAATATATGTTTTTGTTTTACAGAATCTGCAAATTAATTGTCATTTAACAAAAATGATGTTCATTTTATTTCAGATAACAGTAAGTACATGTTCTGCATCTCAATCTACTTCATCCGCCTGTATGTCTGCCTTCCGCATCCCAAAAATCACCATAGGTAGAGAGAAGACAGGCTATGTGCCACACTGCCCACAAAATGAGGTGGAAACTGAGCTGCACTTCCTAACCTCCTGCCAAATAAACGATGATATGAGAGAGACATATTTCCCT
This sequence comes from Coregonus lavaretus, assembly GCF_964263955.1. Classification (NCBI taxonomy): domain Eukaryota; kingdom Metazoa; phylum Chordata; class Actinopteri; order Salmoniformes; family Salmonidae; genus Coregonus; species Coregonus lavaretus. The sequence continues at coordinate 27,318 of NW_028158887.1, read as the reverse complement.
CAGATTACAAGGACCCCCAAATAGTTTGAAAACAAATATAATATTGATAAGCTCCCATATCTGTTAGGTGAAATACTGCAGTGTGCAATCATGGCAGCAAAATGTGTGACCTGTGATAAGAATAGGGTAACCAGTGGAGAACAAACACCACAGTAAATAAAACCTAGGCCTAGATTTATCAGTTTATTTCATTTCCTTTGCCATTTGTACTTCTACTTTTTACACACAAGCTCACACTCTCCTACAAACACCAGCTGGCTGAGAGGGCTCTAGTGGAGCCGGCTTGCTGAGAGGACCCTAGTGGAGCCAGCTGGCTGACAGGGCCCTAGTGGAGCCGGCTGGCTGAGCGGGCCCTAGTGGAGCCAGTTGGCCCTAGTGGAGACGGCTGGCTGAGAGGGCCCTAGTGGAGCCGGCTGGCCCTAGTGGAGACGGCTGGCTGAGAGGGCCCTAACGGAGCCGGCTGGCTGAGCAGGCCCTAGTGGAGCCAGTTGGCTGAAAGGGCCCTAGTGGAGACGGCTGGCTGAGAGGGCCCTAGTGGAGCCACCTGGCTGAGAGGGCCCTAGTAAATAGGTCATTTAGTAGACGCTCTTATCCAGAGCGACTTACAGGAGCAATTAGGGTTAAGTGCCTTGCTCAAGGGCACATCGACAGATTTTTCACCTAGTCGGCTTGGGGATTAGAACCAGCGACCTTTCGGTTACTGGCACAACGCTCTTAACCACTAAGCTACCTGCCACCCCTAGTGGTAACAGCTGGCTGAAAGGGCCCTAGTGGAGCCAGTTGGCTGAGAGGGCACTAGTGGGGCCAGTTGGCTGAGAGGGCGCTAGTGGAGCAAATTGGCTGAGAGTGCCCTAGTGGGGTCAGCTGGCTGAGAGGGCCCTAGTGGAGCCAGTTGGCTGAGAGGGCACTAGTGGGGCCAGTTGGCTGAGAGGGCCCTAGTGGAGCAAATTGTCTGAGAGTGCCCTAGTGGGGTCAGCTGGCTGAGAGGGCCCTAGTGGAGCCAGTTGGCTGAGAGGGCCCTAGTGGGGCCAGCTGGCTGAGAGGGCCCTAGTGGAGCCAGTTGGCTGAGAGGGCCCTAGTGGGGCCAGCTGGCTGAGAGGTCCCTAGTGGAGCCAGTTGGCTGAGAGGGCCCTAGTGGGGCCAGCTGGCTGAGAGGGCCCTAGTGGAGCCAGTTGGCTGAGAGGGCGCTAGTGGAGCCAGCTGGCTGAGTGGACCCTAGTGGAGCCACCTGGCTGAGAGGGCCCTAGTGGAGCCACATAGCTGAGAGGGCCCTAGTGGAGACAGCTGGCTGAGAGGGCCCTAGTGGAGCCAGTTGGCTGAGAGGGCCCTAGTGGAGCCAGTTGGCTGAGAGGGCCCTAGTGGAGCCAGTTGGCTGAGAGGGCCCTAGTGTAGCCGGCTTGCTGAGAGGGCCCTAGTGGAGCCACATAGCTGAGAGGGCCCTAGTGGAGACAGCTGGCTGAGAGGGCCCTAGTGGAGCCAGTTGGCTGAGAGGGCACTAGTGGAGCCAATTGGCTGAGAGTGCCCTAGTGGGGTCAGCTGGCTGAGAGGGCCCTAGTGGAGCCAGTTGGCTGAGAGGGCCCTAGTGGGGCCAGCTGGCTGAGAGGGCCCTAGTGGAGCCAGTTGGCTGAGAGGGCCCTAGTGGGGCCAGCTGGCTGAGAGGGCCCTAGTGGAGCCAGTTGGCTGAGAGGGCCCTAGTGGGGCCAGCTGGCTGAGAGGGCCCTAGTGGAGCCAGTTGGCTGAGAGGGCGCTAGTGGAGCCAGCTGGCTGAGTGGACCCTAGTGGAGCCACCTGGCTGAGAGGGCCCTAGTGGAGCCACATAGCTGAGAGGGCCCTAGTGGAGACAGCAGGCTGAGAGGGCCCTAGTGGAGCCAGTTGGCTGAGAGGTCCCTAGTGGAGCCAGTTGGCTGAGAGGGCCCTAGTGGAGCCAGTTGGCTGAGAGGGCCCTAGTGTAGCCGGCTTGCTGAGAGGGCCCTAGTGGAGCCACATAGCTGAGAGGGCCCTAGTGGAGACAGCTGGCTGAGAGGGCCCTAGTGGAGCCAGTTGGCTGAGAGGGCCCTAGTGGAGCCAGTTGGCTGAGAGGGCCCTAGTGGAGCCAGTTGGCTGAGAGGGCCCTAGTGGAGCCGGCTGGCTGAGAGGGCTTAGTGGAGCCAGTTGGCTGAGAGGGCCCTAGTGGAGCCGGCTGGCTGAGAGGGCTTAGTGGAGCCAGTTGGCTGAGGGCCCTAGTGGAGCCGGCATGCTGAGAGGGTCCTAGTGAAGCTCCAGCCATATTTTTGGTAATTGTTTCTCAGGATTAATGTATGAATGTATTTTTGTCAATAAAATTAAATAGATTTCCAATGTTGGTGTACCGCTCCTTTAAATGGCAGTCATTTTTACCACCTAAATATGACACCTTTTGTATTTACTTAAAAATAAATGATACTACAATCAAATTATGGTAAATCGGCTTTTTAGTACTTACTTTGGAAAAAAGCTGCACATTATTTAAGGGAAAAATATATTGTTTTGTTTTACAGAATCTGCAAATGAATTGTCATTTAACAAAAATGATGTTTATTTCATTTCAGATAACAGTAAGTACATGTCCATTGATGTCCTTAAGAGTCGATTGATGCACTAATTAAAATAATACAATAAATCCCCATCAAAATCCATCTGTTTAAGATAGAGATTTGTTTTTTTGCATGGGCTGCATCTCAATCTACTTCATACGCCTGTATGTCTGCCTTCCACATCCCGAAAATTACCATAGGTAGAGAGAAGACAGGCTATGTGCCACACTGCCCACAAAATGAGGTGGAAACTGAGCTGCCCCTCCTAACCTCCTGCCAAATAAACGATGATATGAGAGAGACATATTTCCCTCAGATTACAAGGACCCCCAAATACTTTGAAAACAAATATAATATTGATAAGCTCCCATATCTGTTAGGTGAAATACTGCAGCGTGCAATCATGGCAGAAAAATGTGTGACCTGTTGTGATAAGAATAGGGTAACCAGTGGAGAACAAACACCACAGTAAATAAAACCTAGGCCTAGATTTATCAGTTTATTTCATTTACTTTGCCATTTGTACTTCTACTTTTTGCACAGACAGCTCACACTCTCCTACACACACCAAATAGCTGAGAGGGCCCTAGTGGAGCCGGCTTGCTGAGAGGACCCTAGTGGAGCCAGCTGGCTGAGAGGGCCTAGTGGAGCCACCTGGCTGAGAGGGCCTAGTGGAGCCACCTGGCTGAGAGGGCCTAGTGGAGCCACCTGGCTGAGAGAACCTAGTGGAGCCAGCTGGCTGAGAGAACCTAGTGGAGCCACCTGGCTGAGAGGACCCTAGTGGAGCCAGCTGGCTGAGAGGGCCCTAGTGGAGCCACCTGGCTGAGAGGGCCTAATGGAGCCACCTGGCTGAGAGGGCCTAGTGGAGCCACCTGGCTGAGAGGGCCCTAGTGGAGCCACCTGGCTGAGAGGGCCTAGTGGAGCCAGCTGGCTGAGAGGACCCTAGTGGAGCCACCTGGCTGAGAGGACCCTAGTGGAGCCGGCTGACTGAGAGGACCCTAGTGGAGCCACCTGGCTGAGAGCACCTTAGTGGAGCCAGCTAGTTTATATTTCATTTACAGTGTATTGACCGACGGCCTATACAGGTCAGGACTGATACACTCGTTTTTAATTTTAATTTTTATATAGTTAAATTATTAACATTTCAAATGTCTTTCTCTTTTGAAACTTTTGTGTGTTTAAAATTTACTGTTTGTGATTGTTTATTTCACTTGCTTTGTCAACGTTAACATATGTTTCCCATGTCAATGAATCCCTTTGAATTGAACTGAGAGAAAGAGTGAGAGAGAGAGAGAGGGGGAGGGGCAAAAGAGAGGAGAAATGAACATCAACGTGACCTTTCATGATGTGATGGAGAAGATAGGCTTATAGTTGGTATGGTGCAACAACACACGTGATGTGATGGAGAAGATAGGCTTATAGTTGGTGTGGTGCAACAACACACGTGATGTGATGGGGTAGATAGGCTTATCGTTGGTATGATGCAACAACACCCATGTGTACACACATTCCCCTTCCGTGGAAAGATGAACCTCATTTTTGCAGATTAGTTTATATATAATTTAATACCTTTGCTTTTGTCTGTTTTTGAAATCATTCATTTCATAGGTCAGAGGTCAAGCTGAGCCGTACCAGGAGTGGAAGAGTGGAAAAGGTTACTGGTTGTGATGACATAACTGGTGAGAAGTCAGTTATGAAAAGATATTCAGTTGACTGCGTGTTAGTCTGTCAGCCCTATCTCTTTTGACATCTCCCTCTCTCTACTCCTCTTCTCTCTCACTCTCCATCTCCCCTCCCCTCCTCCTCTGTCCTGTAGCCGCACTAAGTAGTTTGGGGGTGTAGAAATACAGCTAAACCTAGGGTATGGCTAAATGGGGTGTGTAGAAATACAGCTAAACCTAGGGTATGGCTAAATGGGCTGTGCAGAAATCCCCCCACCAGTTGAAGCTCATTTACTGTACTTAAAAACTCGAAAATACTATTTGGAGAACAGCAAAAACTAACAAAATGACCCCAGACATGAATTATCACTGCAATATTAGGTTCATATTAGGTTTAAAGGTCTGTGGAATGGAGTGTACAATGTACTACTCAACCTCATCATACTACTTAACCTCCCCATTGACTCATTTAGCATACTTGTGGAACAGTGCATACAGTGCAATGAAATAGATGCATAATACACGATTCAAAGGCTGACTTCAAATACTGACATCAATGGGAAAGTAACTGGAGCATAAAACAGCTGACTGTGAATGCAAACTATCCCAGATAAATCCTACACATGCATTGAAATAAAAGGCATACATCAAAGGAATTACTTTGGCCTACAATCAACAAGGATGTATAAAGACAAACAAACTCAACCAAAGAATGAAGAAAATAATGAAATACAAAATGAAAATCTACACATTAAAGGAGAAATCCACACAAAGCCACTCATCACTTTCATTTACAGTGTTAAATTACACTAATATGTGAAAACAATTTTTGTAAACAAATGTTTCATTTTGACGTTATAATAAGGTTGGTAGCAACATGGAAACTCTGTTGCAGCTCAAGTAGACTACAAAATCTACAATGCAATGCTCTCTCTATGGGCTGGCTACACACAATAATACAAAGACAATATCAGCGTGTGAAGTAGCTAGCTAGCTGTAAAATCGCCTAAACAAACTACACAATCAATTTAGGAGTCTACAATCTCCTGCAGATCGATGTCGCTCACAGAGTGGAGTCTAAAATTCACAACAGCAGATATACTTGGAGGAGATGGGAAACGTTGCCCATACTAGGTCAATGGGCAGCGCGGTGCATTCTGGGTGAACCGGGACAAGGAGAGCTCTCCTTCAAGAAGTGAATGGGAGTCTATTGGGCGCTAGCTCAAACACCTAATATTAGCACGAATTTCGTCAACAAGAAGTGCAACATACATATTTTTGCGAGATGTTGTTGATGATCACAAGTTTACTGGAGAACGGAGACCAAGTAGAGACTTTCGGACAAGGTGGATAATTGTATAATATAAGGCAGTTTATTCAGAGGTAAAGATATCTGTAAATAGCGTGCACGGACCCGTTCGTCAATCTCGTAGGGAGATATCTGAGAGAGAGCCCCTAAACATTGTGTGCTGACATTTTATACAATAAAATGAAGTAGGTTGAATCTAGTCGTTCTGATCTTCTGATTGGTCCTGATGAGTTGGGCGAGGTCACCTCCAGGCTAGTGTCACTGTTGCATTGGCTCTGAGTCGGGTTCTCTGTCTTCAGATGTTCAGCCTAAGAGAAGGGGATTTTTGTGTGTGTGTGTGCGTGTGTGTGTTTAACAATGATGATGTGTGTGTGTGTGTGTGTGCGTGTGTGTGTTTAACAATGATGATGTGTGTGTGTGTGTGTGTGTGTGTGTGTGTGTATGTGTGTGTGTGTGTGTGTGTGTGTGTGTGTGTATGTGTGTGTGTGTGTGTGTGTGTTTGTGTATGTGTGTGTATGTGTGTGTGTGTGTGTGTGTGTATGTGTGTGTGTGTGTGGGGGTGTGTGTGTGTGTGTGTCCTCAGAGCAAGAACTCGTGAGTTGGAAGAACTGAGAGACCTATGGCGTGGGTGTTGTCCATAGCCACCTGCTGATAAGGCTGACAAGATAGAAGTCTCTTGTGCATTGTATTAAATACAAAGGCCCAACACAAGATGGGTCATGCACAAGATTTTAGTCAGACCAAGCTATAACATTATATATTTACTACGACAAATCCCTCTCTTCACGTCTCCCCAGAGACGTGACCAAGTAACAGTAAAGAAGGAAAACTTAAGACGTGACACAAGCTAACAGTGTAATTGGCAAAATAGGGAAAACTTTATCAGAAGATAAAGTTTTGATTCCCCCTCTTCACGTCTCACAAGAGACGTGACATAAAGCTTAAATGCTGCAATTTGGCAAAATAGGGAAAACTTTATCAGAAGATAAAGTTTTAATTCCCCCTCTTCACGTCTCACAAGAGACGTGACACAAGCTTAATAGTGCAATTGGCAAAATAGGGAAAACTTTATCAGAAGATACAGTTTTACATTCCCCCTCTTCACGTCTCACAAGAGACGTGACAAAAAGCTTAAATGCTGCAATTGGCAAAATAGGGAAAACTTTATCAGAAGATAAAGTTTTACATTCCCCCTCTTCACGTCTCACAAGTGACGTGACAAAAAGCTTAAAGCTGCAATTGGCAAAATAGGGAAAACTTTATCAGAAGATAAAGTTTTACATTCCCCCTCTTCACGTCTCACAAGAGATGTGACAAAAAGCTTAAATGCTATTCATCATCCAGATATCCTTGGTCAGCATCGTCAATAGCAAGCAAAGGAAACATCTGACCGTTATCTGCAGGATGTGGATCAATAGCGGTGGTTATAATCCTGGTTGTCAGCGTCCGTATGCATGGAATGCAACAGCATCCACAAAGCACTAGAATTGCAGCAAAAACAGAGATGGATACAAGTATAGAAGAAACAAGCGTTTTATATTTACCAAACGCATCCATCCAAGAGTCCCACATTGAAGTATCCACCCCTGAGTGGCTCTTCATTTTGCCATTAAGAGTTCGTAACCCTTCCAGGGCGACAGTCAAGCTGCCATCTGTGGCTGTATTGTTGGGAATAAAGGTACAACATTGTTCACCAAACATAGCACATACTCCTCCTTTTTCAGCCAGGAGCATGTCGACAGCAATACGATTTTGGAAAGCCATGAGAGAGGTCGCAGCCAACTGGCCATGCACCGCCTCAAAACCTTGTTGTGTCCAATTGCCTAATTTTTGAACATTAAAATGGACATAATTGATTCTGTCAACATTTTTATTAATCGTGCACCACCAGCAAAATGAAGATTCAAAACCTGCGGCTACTTGGTCAATCAATTTATACTCATCTGGTACCCCCCTAGGGACCCCAATTGCATCAATGTAGGTTGGGTCCCCATGAGTAGGGCCCACAGCGCGCCTGGTCCTGGTAGGAATTAAGTCAGACACATGGGTCACCAGCTCCTGAACACCTGTTGGATACACAGAAATTGGTAGCAAAAGAGAGACTAGTGCACAGGTGCCTGTGGCATTTCCATTTCCATTTAAAATAGTATATATAAAATGGAGGCCTATTTCGACTATATGGACCAGTGTCCATATATGGAGCCAATATGAAATATTGGCAGCCCTCCCTCTGGCCTGGTGGGATAATTAACTTCAGGCCATTTTGTTCTTTGGCCAATGTAAGTCCCTTTCGCCATAATAAGACGTTCCGTCCTGTTGAATAACTTGACCAATCAGGACCTGTCTCGGCGACTAGGTTTTTCCAGGACCATTTATCCAAACCCCCCAATGTCATGTACCAATGATATTGGACTTGCCATAACTTCCTGTTTTCATTCTGCCCAGTACTTTCCAACATTCCCCAAGGGACGGTGACAGTGGTGGTAGTATTTATAGGGATACATAGGGTGGTACTTCTAATTTGGTTGGTAGTACAGTTTTGGTCGCTATTAAAAACATGTCGTTTTCGTAAAGTATGGGTGTTTGTTCTGACGGTGGCGTGAGATGTGATTTTATTAGGACTAGTGATATTAGTATGTGGATGTGCTAGTTGCTGTATTAGCCATGTGAAAGTTCCCATGGAAACTCCAGTGACTATAATGAAAATAACAAACAAGGGACCAGAGATACCCAGTCTCTCCCAGGGAGGTCTATGTCTCCTCCCAGGGCGAAGCCCTCCAGTCTCTGTTAATGAGAGTCTCCTCCACATTCTCACAGACTAGGAGCCTCTGTATTTGGTGCCGAATTTAGGGCGCTCAAGTCAGCCCTGACCTCAGTCAAAGTTCTGGAAGGAGTTGGTGCTGGTGTGCAATGTGTAAGGTGGTGCCAAGGTGCGCCCAATTTACCTTTGACCTGGACTGAGTGTGAAGTAACCTCCTTCACTTCGTACGGTCCAGTCCACCTGGGTTCTTGCCACTTTCTCTTGTGGACCTTAACCCTCACCCAGTCACCAACTTTTACCTTCAGCGGCGCCGGATCTCCCGTCAGCTCCCCCTCTTGGACCTTGTGAATCTGTTTGGAGAGAGCTGCAGAGAGTTCCGTTAGTTTTCTCACATATTCAGACATTACAATTTGTTGTACATCAAGGGCGGGCATATGACCTCCCTCCCTTGGTGGACCAGGCATGACTCTACCAGTCATAATCTCATGTGGAGAGAGATGGGTGCCTGCTCCTGGAGAGGCTCTCATGGCCATCAACGCCAGGGGCAGAGCTTCAACCCACGTCAACTTTGAACCTGCACATACCTTGGCTATCTTAGCCTTCAAAGTTTGATTGGCACGTTCCACGAGGCCCTGAGATTGCGGCCGGTACACAGACCCAAACTTGTGCACAATGCCGAACCTCTCCTCCACCTGTCTCAGGTGTTGGTTACTGAAATGGGACCCGTTGTCGGATCGGATTTGTCTTGGAACCCCATACCTTGGTATGAGTTCAGTCTGCAGCCACTTAATGACCGACCTGGCATCCTCACGTGCTGTTGGTATTGCCTCAACCCATTTGGAGAATCGATCTACCATTACCAATAAGTACCTTTTCCCATTAGTTACATTATCAGCCCCCATGTCAGTGTAATCTATGCTAATGTCCTGAAAACATGCATTAGGTACTGGGTATGAACCCATGGGTGTTTGGAAAGGTTTCTTTGGGTTGTGGCTGCCACAAATGCTGCACTCATCACAAAACAAGTCTGTCATGTCCTTAATGTGTGGGTGCCACCAAATATGGGAAACCTTCTGTAAAGTTTTGAGTTTCCCTTCATGGGTGGGCCCATGAGCCTCACGTATCAGCTCGGGACAGAGATTAGCTGGGGCCACCAACCTGCCGTCATGGCATCTCCAAAGTTCATCAGGTCCTTTGGTGGCTCCATTCTGTCCCCATACCGAGTGCTCATACGGGCCCGCTGTGAATTGTAGTTCCTTTATGTGTTGGTCTGTGAGTTCTGTTCTAGCTGGTTGAGTCTGCAGCACCATCTGTCTTGGAGTGTAGCCCCCAGCTTTCTTGGCTGCTTTGTCAGCTGCGTCATTTCCCTCGCTGACTTTGTTCTTGAGTTGCTGATGTCCTTTGCACTTCATGATGGCCACCTGCTCAGGTAGTGAGACTGCTTTTATCAGTCTCTCCATTTGTGCCTTGTGTTTGATCGGAAGGTTTCCTGTTGTGGTGAAGTTACGTCTGACCCATTGTGGTCCATCTGTATGGACTGCTCCATGAGCATATGCTGAGTCAGTGTAGATGTTCACAGTCTTTCCTTCAGCCTTTTCCAGGGCTTGAGTCAAACCAATGATCTCGGCTAGTTGGGCTGAGGCAGGTTGTGGGATGATGTCTGATTCCAGGGTCACGTGTGACCCGTCTGGAAGCTGCTGTACCACTGCATATGCTGCTATGTTCCCTTCTTCTCCTCTATAGCAGCATCCATCGGTGTACAACCATAGATCAGGATTGGTAAGGGGTTCGTTTCCCAAGTCTGGTCGCAGTTTCAGTTCCTGTGCCGCCCTCTCTTCGCAGGAGTGTGCCAACCCTTCTTCTGCATTGAGTGCGTCTGCCATGTTTTTGTCGGTGTTGACAAAAGTAATGTGTGATTGGGTGCATTTATTCTGGATTTTGTTCTTTCTTTCAGCGCTGAACGTGAATTCCTTGCTCATCAGATATGCTGCAACCCCATGGTGCGTATGGATTTCCAATTTGTGGCACATTACCAGGTGGGCGGTTTTTTCAATAGCTTTTTCCACTGCAGCCACGTACCTGGAACATGTTGTCTGACCTGCTTCAATATAGTCCAACTTAGAGGAATGATACATCAGTACTCTTCTCTCCCCCTCTTGTTTCTGAAAAAGGATGGAAGAAGTGAACCCCTCCTTTTCAGAAACATCAAGATGAAATTTGTTTTTGTAGTCGGGTGCTGTCAGAGCTGCTGCCACCGAGAGATCGGTTTTTAGGAGAGCAAATGCTGTTGATGCTTCAGGTGTCCAGGTAAGTGAGGAGTGTAGGTTTCTTGGTCCTGCTTCTCTCACTATTTCTCTCAGTGGTTCAGTCCTGGATGTGTAGTCAGGGATGTGGGTACGGCTGTACCCTGTCAACCCCAGGAAGGACAACATGCCTGACACTGTGATGGGACGTGGATGATGGAGTATGGAATCTCGGTGGGATTTCGAGAGACCAGCACCTTCTCCTGAGATTTCTCTGCCAAGGAAAAGGACAGTTCTGCGACAGGACTGGACTTTGCTCATTTTGACCTTGTAGCCTTTGACAGCCAAGAAGTCAAGTAGGGTTTTTGTCATTTGTAGACAGAGATCAGATGTGGGAGCCCCCAGCAAAAGGTAATCTACATATTGGATGAGTATCACTCCTTCAGGGATTTTCAATTCGGCCAGGTGTGTCTTCAAGATATGATTGAAGATTCCGGGAGAACACCTGTAACCCTGTGGAAGAACCGAATACGTATACTGTTGATGTTCATATGTGAAGGCAAAGAGAGGCTGTGAAGCCTCATCCAGTGGAATGCTGAAGAAGGCATTAGCCAGATCCACAACGGTGAAGTATTGGTGTTTTGGTGAGAGATTACTCAGTGTAATGTGAGGGTCAGGGACAGGTAGGTCAATGGGTGCAGTGACGTCGTTCACTGCTCGGAAGTCTTGTACCATCCGGTATGTTTCGCCTCCTGTTTTCAAGACTGGTAAGATTGGTGTGTTCCATGGAGACACAGTGCGATATATGACACGAGCTCCCAACAACCCATCTATGGTTGGTTTGATCCCCATGGTCTGTTCAGGTTTCAGACGGTACTGTGTTCGGTAGATATGAATTTGATCAGGGTTGAGTAAGGTGATGGTGACTGGTGCCACCTGTAGTTGTCCAACATCAAATGGGGTGTGTGTCCATATGCCTTCATCAACGGTGGAAAGCAGTGCTTGTGATGAGGGGTGGTCTGTGTAAGGTTTACCATGGTGTCTTGGGAGAGTCAAACGTTCAGGAAGGCAATGTTCCTCTGTGTCAACTGTCATAAACCTCCACATGTTCTCAGTGGTGGCTTTGGTTATTCCCGGAGTTTGGGTGGGTTCCCACTGGAGTTTGGATGCTCTTCTGATCATAGGCCCAAGGCTCCTTGCCTCAAAACCGTGTCCAACTGCCAGTGTAACATGGGGAGCAGATTCTTCGCCCAGTAGGTACCAGGATTTCAAATGGGAAGGTAGGATAACCGGAGCAGCCACTCCTTCTTGTCCACACACTATGGTACAACATCTGATTGTTGGTGTCAGGTGCATCATGTTTTCATCCCAGTCATCGGTATATGGGTTGACATCATTGTCAGTCACATTAAGTGTACAGTGGATTTCAGCTTGAGGAGTCTTGTATGGGTGAAATGTGTAAATGAGTTGTCTCAGCTGGTTGAACTTGAATTGAACCTCAGGGGTTCCTTGGCCGGATTCGATGCACTTCAACCAGTATATTTCTTGGGTCAGGGAGAGCACTGGGGTTGGGATGATGGGTAGCATCAGCACCCTAACTGGATGAACTGGTGTGGAGGTAATGGGATCAATGGAAACCTCCACACCCTTTTCGGTAAGGTAGATTGAACATTTCAGTTTGCACAATAGGTCCCTTCCTAATAGGTTGATTGGACAGTTGGGACAATATAGGAATTGATGCTTCAAATTGGAAGGGCCCCATTGGAAGAGCAATGGTATGGTCTTGTTTTGTGCTTCGGGTGTTCCTGATACCCCCACCACCTGTATTGATTCCGAAGAGAGTGGTTGACGAGATCTTATGGCAGAGTACGTACATCCTGTATCTACCAAAAATTGGTGGGTAACTCCCTCCACTTCACACATGACAGTTGGTTCAGTGTGGAGTGGAAAATGCTGACCCCCATTCCCGTTCTGTGGTGGTGGGCAGCTTCAGGGCCAGGGAGGATATTCGTCTGACATGCCCTGGAAGGTAGGAGCTGGCTGCTGGTTAGGCTGTTGGTTTGGGTCTTGTTGTGGGTGGTTATATGCTGGTAGGGCAGCATGTGGCTGGTACATCGGTCTTGGGCCTCCTCTTGTTCTGAAGGCATATCCTCTACCCCTGTTTGCCAGCCAGTGTAGTTGTTGCGGACTAGGTGGTAATGGACACCATCTGACAGAGTGGCCATATTGATGACAATTGTAACAGGCCCCCCCATTACCTTGTGTCCTTGGCTGTCCCCATTGAGTCTGGTATGGTGCCACCGGTGGCTGATATGGTGGAGTTGGTGCTTGATAGTATGGCTGAGGCACCATTGCGATCGTTGGGAGTGTTGTTGGAGGCGGCTGCTGTGTTTGTATCATTTGTGAGACAGTTTTTTCAATTATTTGAGAAATGTCAGGTTGGTCTTCAGCCACCATTTGTTTCTTTGGCTTATCTCCCTTCTGTGCCTCTTTCAGTTGTAGTTTGAGCAGCTGCACCTGCAGGGATTGGACATGTGTTTCCGCCCCTCCCTTGTCTTTGTTGTATTGGGTGATGTGATGATGGACATGGGAGCTAAACTGCGCCCTAGGGAGTGCCATTAATCCCACAGTTCCCCTTAGTTTGGTTCGAACGTCACTTGGGGTCCCGCTCACCACCATCTCTTTCCACATGCTGCACGTGGTGTCGGAGTGATCATATGGTTCGTCATGGACCGTTCTCCAGGTGGTTTTCTCCCTGTCCAGGTAGGCAGCTGGCTGTTCCCCAGGGCCGATGGTAAAAGAGGTCAGTGTTGCATGGTTTCGTTCGGTAGGATATGCCCTCCTCAGAACTTCCCCCAACACAGTTCTATAGACTTCCGGTGGCGTCACACCTCCGCTCTTTTCCAGACCTGCCTCTCTTGTCAGTACCATCATGGTGGTGTGATCTGTGGCCCTGGCCAAGAGTGCCTTCATGTCTGCCAGAGCAAGCCTAAATCCAGATGTAAGGGTTTGAAGTTGCAACAGCCAAGCAGACGCTCCACCATGGAGGCTGGGCATCTGATCCATCAGGGCGGTCAGGTCAGTCATCTTCCAGGGTTGGTATTCTTCATGTTGTCGGTCTGCTGTTGGTCTAAGTGGCATTTGGGAGTTCAATCCCCTTTCCCTAAGTCTGGCAGATTTTCTGATGGGTTCATGCAAGTCAACAACTTCCCCCACCATCACCCCTTTCAAGGCCCAGGTCTTCCCCTTCTCTGCTTCTTCTATTATGGTTGTGTTATGTGACGCCTGTCCCTGACACGCATCCCACTCATCCTCATAGGTTTTTTCTTCCTTCCTTTGTTCTCCTTCATCATCCTCACTTGGTTGGTCCCCGATTGAGACCCCCCGTGAGCTTCTTAATGAGCCAGACCCTATCGACCCCCAAAGCTCATTGTCCCCTGCACCCCCTTCTGTCATGGATTGGGTACTTCCCCTTTCTCTTTCGACAAACCATTCTGAGAGTCTGGGTTTAGGCTGATTGGGTGCAGCTGCTTGTCTTAGGCCAGATGCTCCCCCTTTCCTGTATAGATCTGATGGTTGGTTTTGAGTCATAATTACCAGGGACTCTGGGCTGGAACCCCCTCTTGTGGGACTGGGTCTGGGTTGGGTTCCGCCGGCCGGGTGTGGCTCCTCTCGTCCTTGTGGCTCGCTGTTGGCTCGGACTTCCACACAGTGAAGTACTCCTTGCCCTACGCTTAGTGCCATGTTCCCCTCTAGGTGTCCTCCTTGCACCACGAACACAGGCGCTTGTACCACTGCAGGACTTAGGAATGGGTTATAAGGGTTAGTTGGAGGAGTGGGTGTGTATGCGGGTGGTGTGCTCTTCGCTTCCTGTGGCAGGGTCGGATACAGTGGTGCTGAGGGCGCTGGTATGTCACTCATGGACTGTGTCCCCACTATTGGTGTTGTCTCAGTTGTGGGTTCAATCACCACACCCATCATGTCTGGTTTCTTGTATGGGTGTGCTCGTCGTGTTTCCTCAATTGCCCACGTACCTATCCTTAGCTCAGCCTCTGCTCTTTCTCTGTGTTTAGTTCCTTCCTTCTTGAATAAGTGAGACTTATTCCTTTCCACTTCACTTTCTGTTCCTTCCTCCACTGCCTCCTGTAGCTCTTTCTCCATAGAGGTGAGTTGCCCTTTAGACGGGGCACCCCCGCTAAAGTAACCTGCCTGTGTCCATTTGAGTTTCACTCCCTCCCACACTTTCTTCACTGTCTTATACTGTTCTTTCCCTCCCGCTCTATCCTGTATTTTTTGATCTAGATATTCATTAAATTTGAGTTTTGGGACGGTAGTAGTTGCCATGGTTATACAGTTTTTAGACTATCTTGGTGCACTTAGCCCGTCACTGGCCGAATCCAGCAATGTATTCTTGGCGCTGTCTGAAACTTATCTCTGATGTCCCACCCTCGTACACAAAAAATTTTCAATACTTTATTATTAGGAATTATTTTGCAAAAGGTATTATTGTTTTTCAATTATTCGAATTATTATATATTTTCCCAAAAGGTATCAGAATCGCCCTTTTGGAACAATATATTAACAAACTCAAGCGCTCCCAAAATAATTATCAATTTAATTTTAGGAATTATTTAGCAAAAGTTATTATTGTTTTTCAGGTATTCGAGTTATTATATATTTCCCCAAAAGGTATCAGAATCGCCCTTTTGGAAGAATATATTAGCAAACTCGAGCGCTCCTAAAATAATTATCAATTTAATTTTAGGAATTATTTGCAAAAGTTATTATTGTTTTTCAGGTAATCGAGTTATTATATATTTCCCCAAAAGGTATCAGAATCGCCCTTTTGGAAGAATATATTAGCAAACTCGAGCGCTCCTAAAATAATTATCAATTTAATTTTAGGAATTATTTGCAAAAGTTATTATTGTTTTTCAGGTAATCAAGTTATTATATATTTCCCCAAAAGGTATCAGAATCGCCCTTTTGGAAGAATATATTAGCAAACTCAAGCGCTCCTAAAATAATTATCAATTTAATTCTAGGAATTATTTGCAAAAGTTATTATTGTTTTTCAGGTATTCGAGTTATTATATATTTCCCCAAAAGGTATCAGAATCGCCCTTTTGGAACAATATATTAACAAACTCGAGCGCTTCCAAAATAATTATCAATTTAATTTTAGGAACTAAAGAAATACCAACACCACAAGAGGGAAAAAGTACAAGTCAGCTTTTAGCGCAGCGGCTGCATAACAGGCAAAATAGGACTCGGTGGTCCTCTTAAAAGTTATCAACTAGTTAGTCTCATGAAACGGCCAATCTTACACAACATTCAGGTTAACACTTTCAACATTTACATTTTGCATTTACATATCAACATCAACACACGAATTCAGTTTGAGTTCCTCACAGTACATCTAGTTGAGTGCCAAGTCAACCATTGCCCGACTATCTGAACTTGTATTTTTATTTTATTTTAATGATTCTCCACAACCAAGACTCCCAGTCGTTTAAACCATTCAACTGGCGTCTAGTCGGGAGAACCTTTTCTGGACTTGGATTCTCACGGAATTAACTCAACCCGACTATCTGAATCTTTTTATCAAGTCACCAGATCCTTCTCTTGTGGATCAAATAAAAGGGTCCATCTCTTGTGAACCAAACCTCTGTAATAGGCTCCTCACTAGAGAGCCACACTTCAACAGAAAATAAAAGTCGGTCCTTCTCTTGTGAACCACTGTAACTAGACTTCTTCTCTTAGAGTCACATTTCAACAGTAAAAACCTAAGATTTATCAGCATCAACAGCAAAAATAAAAGGGTCCTTCTCTCGTGAACCACAACCTCTGTAACTAGACTCCTCCCCTAGAGAGTCACATTTCAACAGTAAAAACCTAAAGAATTCAGATATCTTTACATATATGCCTTTTGAGTCATAATAGATATGTTATAAATTTAACAGTAATCCATACTCACGCTCAGTACTACTGATCTTAATTTGGTTTATCCTACAATACAATATGCAGATTTTGTTTTAACAGGTTCTGCTTACCTTGGTATTGACGTCCGTTTAGATCAGTTTCCTGAGGCGAGCTGGATTCCCGGCTGCTCCTGCGAACAGGTCACCCGTCCTTCCTGATCCGTCTCTTACTTGTCTCCTGTCTCTATCAACTTTTATGGACCGAATTCAGAGTTAGAAAACCATCCTCTGCTACCAATTTTGTTGATGATCACAAGTTTACTGGAGAACGGAGACCAAGTAGAGACTTTCGGACAAGGTGGATAATTGTATAATATAAGGCAGTTTATTCAGAGGTAAAGATATCTGTAAATAGCGTGCACGGACCCGTTCGTCAATCTCGTAGGGAGATATCTGAGAGAGAGCCCCTAAACATTGTGTGCTGACATTTTATACAATAAAATGAAGTAGGTTGAATCTAGTCGTTCTGATCTTCTGATTGGTCCTGATGAGTTGGGCGAGGTCACCTCCAGGCTAGTGTCACTGTTGCATTGGCTCTGAGTCGGGTTCTCTGTCTTCAGATGTTCAGCCTAAGAGAAGGGGATTTTTGTGTGTGTGTGTGCGTGTGTGTGTTTAACAATGATGATGTGTGTGTGTGTGTGTGTGCGTGTGTGTGTGTGTTTAACAATGATGATGTGTGTGTGTGTGTGTGTGTGTGTATGTGTGTGTGTGTGTGTGTGTGTGTGTATGTGTGTGTGTGTGTGTGTGTGTATGTGTGTGTATGTGTGTGTGTGTGTGTGTGTGTGTATGTGTGTGTGTGTGTGGGGGTGTGTGTGTGTGTGTCCTCAGAGCAAGAACTCGTGAGTTGGAAGAACTGAGAGACCTATGGCGTGGGTGTTGTCCATAGCCACCTGCTGATAAGGCTGACAAGATAGAAGTCTCTTGTGCATTGTATTAAATACAAAGGCCCAACACAAGATGGGTCATGCACAAGATTTTAGTCAGACCAAGCTATAACATTATATATTTACTACGACAATGTGAAATAATGAACTTGCTATCTGTAGTATCGTATAGCTTTGGCATCGTGTTATTATGTACTTTCGAGGAATAGAGGCACGTTTCTCGACATATAGACTGACTTTGAGAAGGAATTGCCTGACGATTAGCTTAGCAACCGCTTGACGCAGTATGACAACGTCAACGCGATTGGTCGACAGTCTGCTGAGTGGGACATTGTACATTCATTCATTCAGTGGATTCTATCTCTTTTCTATAATATCTCTGGCAACGGCACCATGCAATGCCCCCTGGACTAAAGAGGCAGACAAATAGGACACATGTGCTAGACCCTCCGTTAAATTACACATTTCAGTAGGTAGGAATATCGCAGAAATATGATCAATGGCTCATTCGAGAGAAGACATCCTCCCGAATCATGACATCGGCCAGTATTGAAATCTGACATGCATAATAAACGTTTTTGCGATCTAAATATCGTATTCCTATTAACTTCCTATTAACTTCCAGATTCACTTCCAGATTAATTTCCAGAATAATTTCCAGATTAACTTCCAGATCCCCTCCTCTCTCTCCCCACTCCCTCTTCTCTCCCCCCTCCCCTCCTCTCTCCCCATTACCTCCTCTCTCTGCCCTCCCCTCCTCTCTCTCCCCACTCCCTCCTCTCTCTCCCCACTCCCTCCTCTCTCTCTCTTTCTCTCGCTCTCTCTATACTCCTCTCTCTCTCACTCTCTCTCTCTCTCTAGTTCTCTCTCTCTTCCTGACATATAGCATCAGGCCTGTTGATCTTGACTCAGGTCACAGACCTCTATCATTGGACCAGACCTGAGTCTGTGACCTGATCACTCACACAACAGAGGACAGAACAGAAAAAGGTCTGATAAACTACAGTTCCTCACAATAAAATGACAGCTCTTAAGATTGTTTAAAAAGAAAGAGCAGCTCTATACAACATTCAAACTAATTGTTTTGAGCTGATAGTAACTCCAGGTCCAATTCATTAAGACAGGCCTTTGAAGGCGTTACAAAAGTCCCTAGTTGTGGATCTCATCAAGGAGTTAGTCCAAAGTGTCCCCCCTCCTGCTCTAACAGATGACCAATATAAAATATATAATATATACTCTCTTTCATTTACATAGAGACATGTACAATCAATCATTGACACACTGAATATACAACAGTCAGATTGCTGTCACCATCACAACTTAACCGACATTATTGCCTGTCCCCAGATGGACAATGATGCTATAGTAAAGTACATTTACAGGTGATAACATAATTGTTCTGCTTTGAGACAGATTTTTACTGTCTGCTTCCAGTTGGATGTTCATTTACTAGCCCTGCAAATGATCATATATCTTACAATATCAAATCATATCTCAGTAACTGTCAGAAGTGTATATCAGTATAACAGCATCCTACCTGTGCTCCAGAACAAGATCATCAATATCACTGCAGGTATCATATCTGTCTCTAACTGGGGCTCCACTGAGCTATACAAGTCTGCTTTCATGAAGAGTGGACTGAAGAGTGGACAATACTGCTAGGCTATATGACTTCTATCTCATTAGTTCATTAGGTCTTTGATGTGAGATAAACTTCGTAGCAACTTATCTTAGATCACTGGTTGAACTCAGCTCTGTTTTGAAAAACCCCACAGGAAACTGCTGACAGAGCAGCAAAGTTTCACGTAGTGTGTCCTATAATATCACCTCTAACTTTCTACTGCTTGAGAGGGGGAGGGGGGAGGGGGAGAGGAGGAGGAGAGGAGAGGAGGAGAGGAGAGGAGGAGAAGAGGAAAGGGGAGGAGAGGAGAGGGAGGAAAAGAGGAGAGGGGGAGAATAGGAGAGGGGGAGAGGGGGAGGGGAGAGGAGGAGAAGAGGAGAGGAGGAGAAGAGGAGAGGGGGAGAAGAGGAGAGGAGAGGGGAGGAGAGGAGAGGGGGAGAATAGGAGAGGGGGAGAGGGGGAGAGGGGGAGGGGGAGAGGAGGAGAAGAGGAGAGGAGGAGAGGAGAGGAGAGGAGGAGAAAAGGAGAGGGGGAGAAGAGGAGAGGAGAGGGGAGGAGAGGAGAGGGGGAGAAGAGGAGATGGGGAGAAGAGGAGAGGGGGATGAGGGGGTGAGGTTCGTCTTCCACCATTCCACCCATGGGACTATACCTTCTGTTATCAAGTGGGAGTTTCCACCATAGTTCTTATACCAGTCATTTCAGTTTAGGGAAGTGAACAAGTGAACACCTTAGGATAAAGGAGACATAATTGAGACAGTGCTTAATTCTAGACCACAGTTCTGCGTCTGTGAAACAATATTATCACCAAGTGGCCGTAAGAGGAACTCTCCTGTCAGTATGTTTTCACTGCTGGCTCTTAACAACACATGACCTTCATTCATGATATGATGTGTGAGTACTAAAAGCATATGAATATAGTATAGTATATTATATTCTAGTATATTTATTATATATGTGGGTCTGATAAGTAAACACTCTTAATGTTTGCTGTTTTATCACTAAGAAGAGCATTGGGCACTATGTAACCAAACACATGTGAAACCTCATGATATGAGAGATAAGAAGTGTTTAAAAAGTCCTGAACCCTGTAGACTACTACACTACTTCTGAAGAAGACCAGACTCATTTCAGAATGAAGACTGCTATTGTTCTGACGGTGTTGCTGTTGGGTCATGGCTAGAAGGGATCCAGCTTTTGTCAGATTAACTTCAGATTTGACTTTTCATGGAAAGTTAGGAGAATTTGTGCAGCAGGTAGGTAAACCATGTGACGATTTGAACAAGGTAGCTATCTATCTATCTATCTATCTATCTATCTATCTATCTATCTATCTATCTATCTATCTATCTATCTATCTATCTATCTATCTATCTATCTATCTATCTATCTATCTATCTATCTATCTATCTATCTATCTATCTATCTATCTATCTATCTATCTATCTATCTATCTATCTATCTATCTATCTATCTATCTATCTGTGTATATCTATATATCTATCTATCTATCTATCTATCTATCTATCTATCTATCTATCTATCTATATATCTATCTATCTATCTATCTATCTATCTATCTATCTATCTATCTATCTATCTATCTATCTATCTATCTATCTATCTATCTATCTATCTATCTATCTATCTATCTATCTATCTATCTGTGTATATCTATCTATCTATCTATCTATCTATCTATCTATCTATCTATCTATCTATCTATCTATCTATCTATCTATCTATCTATCTATCTATCTATCTATCTATCTATCTATCTATCTATCTATCTATCTATCTATCTATCTATCTATCTATCTATCTATCTATCTATCTATCTATCTATCTATCTATCTATCTATCTATCTATCTATCTATCTATCTATCTATCTATCTATCTATCTATCTATCTATCTATCTATCTATCTATCTATCTATCTATCTATCTATCTATCTATCTATCTATCTATCTATCTATCTATCTATCTATCTATCTATCTATCTATCTATCTATCTATCTATCTATCTATCTATCTATCTATCTATCTATCTATCTATCTATCTATCTATCTATCTATCTATCTATCTATCTATCTATCTATCTATCTATCTATCTATCTATCTATCTATCTATCTATCTATCTATCTATCTATCTATCTATCTATCTATCTATCTATCTATCTATCTATCTGTGTATATCTATCTATCTATCTGTGTTTATCTATCTATCTGTGTATATTTATGTATCTAATGAACTAAGATGTTTTCTGTGCATTGTGTTTCAGCATGATGAGAAGCCCTACTGCACTAACTGTTACATGAAGACGTTCGGTCCCAGAGGTAGCTACTCCCTGGTGATGTACTGTACCAAATGGCAGCCTATTCCCATAAATATGGTGTATACAGTAAGTCTCTCATGTATCTCTCTCTCTCTCTCTCTCTCTCTCTCTCTCTCTCTCTCTCTCTCTCTCTCTCTCTCTCTCTCTCTCTCTCTCTCTCGCTTTCTCTCTCTCAGCAGGTAAGGGGAGAATGATGTCATACTGTCACAGCTCAGCCTCCTCTTCCTCTTCCTCCTCCTAGGAACCAGTCTAACCAAAAAAACAACCAAAATACAACCTAATGAAAACTAACAGCCTATCAACAAGGATCTATGTTCAACCAACCTGACATTCAGCCAACAAGCCAATGACTAAACAACTAGGCCCAACATTCAACCAACCAACCAATGTTTGGCCAACCAAGAAATAACTAATAGACAACCAACCTGACATTTAATTAACTACTATCCAACCAACCTGACATTTAATCAACTACTATCCAACCAACAGACATCAGTCTCACTCTGAAAGTCCCCCTCTTTCAGTCAATCATAAAACAACTACCTGGACCACAACTTTGTGCTCAATGGAGACAACGGTTCTTCTTCAATAAAACAAAAGCTACTACAGCCGTCTTGTTGCAGTGTGTGAGTTAAACACAGGGTCCCTTTAGTCCTCAACACATCCTTATACTACACATGTACTGGAGTGGACACTCCCTAGCAAGATCATGTCTAGAATACCACCGGAGTTCTGAACACACACACACACAAACTTATAGAATTGGAGTGTAGCTATGCACCTCTCCCTTTCTCTGTCATCAACCAAAGCCAGAGAAGGAGTGTGTGTATGTGTATGGGTGTGTGTGTGTGTGTGTGTGTGTGTGTGTGTGTGTGTGTGTGTGTGTGTGTGTGTGTGTGTGTGTGTGTGTGTGTGTGTGTGTGTGTGTGTGTGTGTGTGTGTGTGTGTGTGTGTGTGAGAGAGAGAGAGAGAGAGAGCGAGAGAGCGAGAGAGAGAGAGAGAGAGAGAGAGAGAGAGAGAGAGAGAAAAACCACAGTGTGCCATCACAGCTGCAAGATTTGTGACCTGTTGCCACAAGAAAAGGTCAACCAGTGAAGAACAAACACCATTGTAAATACAACCCATATTATGTTTATTTATTTTCCCATTTGTACTTTAACTATTTGCACATTGTTACAACACTGTATATAGACATAATATGACATTTGAAATGCCTTTATTATTTTGGAACTTCTGAGCGAAATGTTTACTGTTAATATTTATTGTTTATTTCACTTTTGTTTACTATCTACTTCACTTGCTTTGGCAATGTTAACATACGTTTCCCATGCCAATAAAGCCCTTAAATTGAAATTGAAATTAGAGAGAGAGAGAGAGAGAGGAGAGTGTGAGGAGTAGAGAGAGAGAGGAGCACAGAGAGAGGGAGGAGAGAGAAGAGTGGGTTGGGAGGGCAGAAGAGAGAGAGAGAGAGAGAGAGAGAGAGAGAGAGAGAGAGAGAGAGAGAGAGAGAGAGAGAGAGAGAGAGAGCACAGTCTGCTGGAATGGGCATTTGAGTGAGACAGAGCTGGTACACATGCACACAAACACACACACACTTCTTCCTGTTCCTCTGTTAGTGGTGGAACACTTCCCCCTGTTCCTCTGTTAGTAGTGGAACACTTCCTCCTGTTCCTCTGTTAGTAGTGGAACACTTCCCCCTGTTCCTCTGTTAGTAGTGGAACACACTTCCCCCTGTTCCTCTGTTAGTAGTGGAACACACTTCCCCCTGTTCCTCTGTTAGTAGTGGAACACACTTCCCCCTGTTCCTCTGTTAGTAGTGGAACACACTTCCCCCTGTTCCTCTGTTAGTAGTGGAACACTTCCCCCTGTTCCTCTGTTAGTAGTGGAACACACTTCCCCCTGTTCCTCTGTTAGTAGTGGAACACAATTCCCCCTGTTCCTCTGTTAGTAGTGGAACACTTCCCCCTGTTCCTCTGTTAGTAGTGGAACACACTTCCCCCTGTTCCTCTGTTAGTAGTGGAACACACTTCCCCCTGTTCCTCTGTTAGTAGTGGAACACTTCCCCCTGTTCCTCTGTTAGTAGTGGAACACACTTCCCCCTGTTCCTCTGTTAGTAGTGGAACACTTCCCCCTGTTCCTCTGTTAGTAGTGGAACACACTTCCCCCTATTCCTCTGTTAGTAGTGGAACACACTTCCTCAAAAAACGTGCTGCCTGCCTGGTTTGCTTAATATACGGAATTTGAAATAAATTATATCTTTTTTTCTTGATCATTAAGTATATTTAAAACCAAATGTTTTACTGGGTGACTTTCACTTTTACTTGAGTCATTTTCTATTAAGGTATCTTTTCTTTTACTCAAGTATGACAGTTAGTTACTTTTTCTACACTGCTTCCATCCAGCTATCTACTATCATTATCATATGTGTGAAAAACTTGGTTGGAAATCACACAAGACTGATCTCAGTTAATTCATACTGTATGTTGTAGTCTTTCCAAGAGAGAAATCACACAATACTGATCTCAGTTAATTCATACTGTATGTTGTAGTCTGTCCAAGAGAGAAATCACACAAGACTGATCTCAGTTAATTCATACTGTATGTTGTAGTCTGTCCAAGAGAGAAATCACACAAGACTGATCTCAGTTAATTCATACTGTATGTTGTAGTCTTTCCAAGAGAGAAATCACACAAGACTGATCTCAGTTAATTCATACTGTATGTTGTAGTCTGTCCAAGAGAGAAATCACACAATACTGATCTCAGTTAATTCATACTGTATGTTGTAGTCTGTCCAAGAGAGAAATCACACAAGACTGACAGCCTGTGAGTTTATTAAAAGCATTCAGTGATTACATGGCAGTTTAGAGAGCAACAGGTCTTTATCTGTAAAGGGTAAATAACATAACATCAACATAATCTGCACTCACATCACAAATATGAAATAAACACTTCTCAACAATACCTTTGAGATCATTGATATATATTACCATATTTATTTACTTTAATTTGATTAATTGATTGATTTGCACACAGCATATTCACAATTTAATGTATATCAGACCTGAACTAAGTACTATACTTTCTCTGTAACCCACAGATCATAAGAGAATAAAACAAATATCTCTATATAGTACAAACACCATAACAATAATCTACATAATAATCAATACCATAATATTTATAATGAATAACATCATTATCTCTATACTACTAACAACATAACAATAATCTGCATCAGTCAATATCATAAAATGTATAATCAATAACATCATGAGAGGTAAACAACAGCAACACAGCAACAAAACAAACCCCAACAAACTAAAATGACCCCTTTATTAAAATGTTTCAAAATACAAAGTATGAACAGATGATTATAATAATACATGGACTAATAATGGAAACCCTTCAAGATAAAGAATCTAAGAGAAACACTAAATAAGATAAAGACATAAAGACAAAAGCTAAAAGCAGCAATACATTCTGGAACACAAAACAGACGTAATTGAGCTACTCTCTAAAAATAGTCAAAACCCCATGTTACCAAAACCCCATGTTACCCAAAACCCCATGTTACCCAAAACCCTATGTTACCCAAAACCCCATGTTACCAAAACCCCATGTTACCCAAAACCCCATGTTACCCAAAACCCCATGTTACCCAAACCCCCATGTTACCCAAAACCCCGTGTTACCCAAAACCCCATGTTACCCAAAACCGCATGTTACCCAAAACCCCATGTTACCCAAACCCCATGTTACCCAAACCCCATGGTACCATGGTGGTACAAAACAAACAAAAATTAATAATAGTGGTTACAATCACTCCTTTTAGATTTCTTCCAAGGTTATAAAAAGATAAACTAATTCTTAACTTGTGTTATTAAAATTAGAACCACTTAAGGTTTGCTGCCACATTTTAAACACCAGTCTACTGCTGACCATCGAGTTCAAAACACAAAACTAACCTAAGATCAACATTTAGGGTCAGCATCATTCTACTCCTACTCAGTCCCCTGGGCTGCTCTCTCCTCTCCCGGTCCAGCTTCAGCTCTGGAGCTCAGAGAGACCATCTCCATGGCATTGGCATCAACATAAAGATCCATGCTGCTCACCCTGTTCACTCTCTTCTGCCTCCTGGTGGTCTAGGGAGACACAGCACCAAGAGTGAGTGAGAGTCAGTCATGGACTAATAATGGAAACCCTTCAAGATAAAGAATCTAAGAGAAACACTAAATAAGATAAAGACATAAAGACAAAAGCTAAAAGCAGCAATACATTCTGGAACACAAAACAGACGTAATTGAGCTACTCTCTAAAAATAATGAAAACCCCATGTTACCCAAAACCCCATGTTACCAAAACCCCATGTTACCATAACCTCATGTTACTATGGTTGCAAAAAAACAAACTAAAAGGAATCATGGTGGTTGCTGTCACTCTTTTTAGATGTCTTCCAAGGTTCTAGAAAGATAAACTAATTCTGAAATTTTCAGCTATTATTAAAATCCCGGTCTCTCGTTCTCTCTGGTCTCTGTGTCTCGTTCTCTGCTGCGCGCGCGCCTCTCATTCTCTGCGGGCGCGCCTCTCATTCTCATCTGGTTAATCACACACCTTAAACACATATATAGACCAATGTAGAATCTGAACCCTGCTCATAGACACAAACATTTAAATGACTTGTAACGTCTGAGTAAATGTCTTTACCTTGTAGTACAGGTAGATGGTGGTGATGGCTGTCAGTAGGATCAGCAGCACTACAACGTGTCTGATGATGAAGGCTGGTAGAGGAGAGGCTGAAAACAGAAACACCTTTGATGAGGGGACTGATCATCATCATATAGATCTGTGGGAAATCTGTCAATGACAAAGTTATAAGTCTGGTTCATGTTCAGTTACCTGTGACGGTGAGGGAAAGGAGCTCACTCTCAGAGGAGAAGTTATGAGAGAAAACATAATTGTCATAAACACAGCTGTAGTTCCCTTGGTGGGAGTCATCTGCAGCAGGGAAGAGGAAGGCAGCAGAGTGATTGACAGCTGGCTGGGTCTGGGTTCTGTTGGAGCCGGTGAACGTGAGGAGGAAGGAGCCTCCTGGGTACTGTGGCTGAGTAGAGCAGGTGATGGTGAAGTTGTAGCGCCTAAAAACTTCAGGCCCCTGGTGGCCCCTGGAGATCCCTCCCATTGAGTCAGTCAGGAAGATATCAGGCTGGACCAGGAGATCTGTAACAATAAAAGAGAACAAGAAAAACCTCTTCAACTAGTTTCCTATAGATATGACAATAACATCAGCATGTAACAGTGCTAGCCACCCTCCCTCACAGGGCAACATGAGTAGTGGGCCTACAGTCACTGAGACAACATATGTTGATATCAGGCTGAAGCAGGACATCTGGAACAAGAGGAGAGAAAAAGAAAACGTAGCTCCTCAACTACTTTCCTCATTTAGATATGACAATAACATGACATGTGACAGTGGCAGTGAGTAGAGACGTTCACTGAGATAACACTCAAATACAAAAGCATTCTGGGATATTTAAGTTGTATTTGATTCCTACTTGACTGAGTGATCTATTTTGCAATGCAGATTTACAAGCTAAATAGTCATCGTGAGAGGTGCAGAGGAAGTTGTATGAATGAAGGAAATCAATTGAATATAATTATAATATCTTGATATTTCCTGAGCAGATCTCTGTGAGTCCAGGAAGGAGATTTAATACATGGCCAAAAGAATGTGGTCCTCTGTAGCTCAGCTGGTAGAGCACGGCGCTTGTAATGCTAATGTAGTGGGTTCGATCCCCGGGACCACCCATACACAAAAAAAAAATGTATGCACGCATGACTGTAAGTCGCTTTGGATAAAAGCGTCTGCTAAATGGCATATTATTATTTATTATTATTTATTATTATGAGGGGACTGGTCATCATCATAAAGATCTGTGGGAAATCTGTCAATGACAAAGTTATAAGTC